>NC_092359.1:12030034-12207534 GCF_030848805.1 Temnothorax longispinosus | reverse complement strand
TGCATAACGCAAAACTTTGTATATGTCGTTGATGAACAAAGAAAAAGCAGAGGACCAAGAACGGAGCCTTGAGGGACCCCAGATGAAGTAAATAACCATTCAGAGAGATTACCCGCATCGTCAATAACAGCTTGAGAACGGCCAGTTAAGTAGGAGAAAATCCAGTTAAGAACAGCATCAGAAAAGCCAATCTCTTTAAGTTTAACAAGCAATAGAAGATGGGGAACCATGTCAAATGCCTTACTGAAATCAAACAGTATCATGATGGTTATGAATCCATCATCAATCCCCCGCTTGATATCATTACAAACGCGCAAAAGTACCGACTGAGTGTTAAACCCTGAGCGGTATGCAGACTGTCTAGGATTGAGTATGTCATGTTTATTAAGGTAGTCTAATATTTGCATAGCAACAATCTTCTCCATTAGTTTAGACAGTTCGGGTAGATTCGCAATGGGTCTTGTGTCTGACGGGGATAGTGGTGTACGAATCTTAGAAAGCGGACGTATATATGCCTTCTTCCACTCGGACGGAAACAACGAAGTATCAAGCGAGCGATTAAATATGGACACAAGCAACGACGAAACAACCGGCCATGCTACACGCAGTATATACAGTGGAATGCCATCTGACCCAGAAGCATACGAGTGAAGAGGTCTCTCAGACATAAGTTTAAGGACTTCACAAGGTGAGATAGACGAGAAAACAAATTCAGGACGATCAGAAGGACGAGAGATCGAAGCAATGGCTGAGATAAAGTTAAAATGAGTGCAAACAGGCTGAACATTTGTAACAGACACGTAGTATGAGTTCAACTGGTCGGGCGAGAAGAAATGTAGAGGAGAAGTGAGAGTCGGTTTTGCAAGTCCCAGCCGAGCAAGCTCCCTCCAAAGTTTAGCAGGGTCTGTAATGCCAATGAGAGAACTGTAGTAAAATTTACTCTTAGCACGCCTAATGTCTATATTAAGTTGGTTACGGAAAAGTCTATATGTGGCATAGCCTAAGAGACTATTGGCACGTTTAGCTCGCCTATACAACCGATCACGAATTTGTAACCGAGCAGTCAATTCCGGAGTGAGCCAAAGTACAGGGGGCCTCTTAATTGATAGGACGCGAGCGGGGGCAAAGATATTAAGAGCTCCCAACAAGTTGCTGGACAGGACTCCACACATTCCATCCACATCAGCATCCCCAGACAACCCGTCCAATTGAGCCCGTACTGTGCCGGCGATAGAACGAAGATGATCACAGAACTCAGAGCCATCAATGCCCCTGTAATTCCTCCGGGAGATAGAACGCTCGAGTCTCAGCTTACAATCAAGTGACACTGACAGCTCTAACAGATCATGACCAGCAATGAAGGGACTTGAAGATTTAATATATGATATGATTTTTTCAACATCATCTACCACCAACACATCAATCCAGGTATCAGAGGTAGCAGTATGATGGGTAGGCTCAGAAATGACAATATGTAACGATAGGCTAGACATGAGTTCACGCAAGTAATCTGCCTCAAAGTTAGTCGACATTAGATTACAATTCAAGTCACCACCAATAATGATGTTCTTATACAGATGGGAGAATTGATTTAGAGACTCGACAAAAATCGTTCAAAAGAAGACCCTTGGGTCTTCTGTAAATAGATGCAAATAACACCGATACACCATCTGGTTGACGAACTTCTAAGAGAAAATATTCTGGTGAATTTTCACAGACATTATTAGAGGTGACCAAAATCTTAGCTTGAAGTGATTTATGTACATAACACGCCACCCCACCGCCCATCCGTCCCACTCGATCATGCCGTATCAAAAAGTAGTCACCCAAAGCCACCGCCGCATCGGAGATGCTCTCATTGAGCCACGTTTCGGAGACCGAAATGACATGATAAAAACGAGTAGCAAAATGCAGTCTAATATAATCTATGTGTCCACGCAGGGAATTGGCGTTGAACTGAGCCACACGAAAACAAGAGGACTCAGAAATCAAGCCACGCTGAACGACGGAAGGCAATGAGTGTCCAGAATGAGCATGTCAAACGAGCTTATTGAGATCAGCAACCGAGTTAATCGAAATAGCAGGCTTACCGTCAGAGTGCCTGACGTGAACACGACCACCTCTCACCCAGACATACGCGTAAGACTTTTCTTTAGCCACACGCTTTGCTTGCTGCAGTAGTTCATAGGTGTCCTTGGGGAGCAGCTCGTTCACATGCACACTCCGACCCGAGTCATTGCCACATATGTCTCTCTGCACGAGTGCACGCCGAGCGCGCTTTTTAGACATTACCACATCACGAACAGCGCTCGAGGCTAACGTGATGATGTAAGAGTTCGTAGGCGAAATCGGTAAGGGACGGTCACGAGCGGCCACCGGCAGAGGCTTACGAGCGACGGGCCTAACACCGAGAATATGACACGTCAGCTCGGGGATCTCGAAGGTAGTAAACACGTTGCGAACGCATTCTAAAGGGGTAACAGGCATTGTGGCAGGCACTCCCGATATAATTAATTCATTCCCGAACTGAACATGCGTGACAGAATGAGAATCCGCACCACCCGTCTTAAGCGCACGAATCTCATCCACAAGAGCATCACACCGTTGCTCCAACTCGACAATGCGCTGGCTATTACGTTCGACACAACTAGCGACACAATTTAATTTATCAAGCTTATCATTAAGTATAGTATTCGTTCGCCGCTGCTCTTCTACAAAAGCAGAGAATCTCGCATTCGATTCGCTCAATTGCTCACTCAGTCTTGCATTCGACTCACTCAGCTGCTCGGTCAGTCGAAGCAAAAGATTATTAGTCGTATTGTCACACTGCGACTGCGACAGAGACTGCGACAGAGCGCCCACGCTTACTGGAGTCGCCATGGTAAAAATTAAATGAGTGATCAGTATTGTCAGGTGTGAGGTAAAATAGAAGCAAGCAGCGACTTGCAACAAGCGTCGGCGTACCTGGTGACAGCGTAAGGTTTGACACAGCCTGG
Source organism: Temnothorax longispinosus (assembly GCF_030848805.1). Classification (NCBI taxonomy): domain Eukaryota; kingdom Metazoa; phylum Arthropoda; class Insecta; order Hymenoptera; family Formicidae; genus Temnothorax; species Temnothorax longispinosus. The sequence goes on along the minus strand of NC_092359.1, from coordinate 12,204,538 downwards.
AGAAACACTCTCTTACATGTACATTCAATCAAATTAGTCGCAATTGTCTTTCCGCATTTGGAGCACGAACGCTGCATTACCGTCACACAAATAGGCAATGAAAACGAAAAACTCACGCCAGAGAAGTGTGTGAGTACACTGAGTATGAGACAGCTCAAGTTACACGACGCGAACTGAGTAGTTGATTAACAGGACCAGAGCGAGAGAGAGAGAGAGAGAGAGGAGACCAGAGAGAGCAGAGAGAGAGAGAGAGAGAGAGAGAGAGAGAGAGAGAGAGAGAGAGAGAGAGAGAGAGAGAGAGAGAGAGAGAGAGAGAGGAGAAGCAGAGTATATACGCACGTACGTGGCAGAAGGAGAAGCGAGCAGAGGGTGAGAGAACGAGAAGGATGCAGGGTAACTCCGTTCGGGGGTCGGTCGTTGCTATGGGGATAGGCGGTGAGGGGTATAGTGGGACTAGAGAGGAAAGGGTCGGTCGATGCAAACGCACCATAAAGTTTTATGGCTCTCCAGAACTGTACCTATCCAGCGTGCGCCCTCGTCTATCGAGTTTGAGCTGACGGTTCTCGTTCTCTCTACCAAGTAGCCCCGATAATATTCCTCTCTTTTATCCGTTTAATAAGGGAATAGATTGGTAATCATTAATTTTGTAGCCGGAATGTACGCGATAGGCATCGGTAAATCGATAATTGAGCGCCGGCAGCAATGCAAAAAATCAAACGAATAAAGTTCTTTGAGAAGTTTCTTCAATCACATGCAGGAACAAAAAATTCTGACGAATCTCCAGTCATACTGTTTGAAAAGTTTTATAAAGTGCTGTTTTCTGCTTTCATCTCACATTAACCTAACGGAATCATAAAAGAAACATGGAATAATTATTGTTTCAAAAAATTGTTATCAAAACGAGGATATGAAGAATATGATACTTTACCGAATATTTTATTTCTCGTTTCTTTTTCTAAGTAGACATAAGAAAAAGCTATAGAATAATGTGAGTAGCTATACTGTTTCACTCAAAAACTGAAACTATTAGGTAACTAAAGCTAGTTTAAAAAAAGGCGTATCAGGCCGTATCAGAAATAGTTAGGAACTAATGAGATCGCTCATTCACACGATTCGCTCGCAATGTGTGTTCCTGTTTCGTATGATTACGGGATTACAGAGAAGGTATAATAATAATGAATATTGAAGCGATCGCAAAGCAATTATCTATAAAAGATTTTTGATCCCATCCCGAGTAGGCGCGAGAGAAATATAGGGGAACGGAATAACAATTAGGGAAGAGGTAATCACTGCGAGAGAGATAATCACCGGCAATTACTCGCGCGAGGCGATTTTCTCACGCAAAAAAGAAAATACACGAAAGTCTGAATAATCTCGTTAACTGAGGAAATCCAGTTTTCGTACAGCTATGTACAGCAGAAACGGAATGTGGTATTAATCTCGCTAATGAAGAAAGAGATTAAAGCAAGCACCGTTTTTTACGAGTTAATTCCGGGCAGAATTTATTTTTTCCCTCTTCCTTAGTTCACGTATAGTAATTACTTATACGTCTCAGATTTCAGAAGTGGATGTATGTGGCGTAAGGCGCGCGAGAGAGGAATGCGATTGAAAGTATATCGTACACTATCAGATTTGCGCGGATCATGTTTCAGAATGAGATTGTCTTCACGCTACTCGCCTTGTCTTCCCGCGGCCGTAAGACTGTATGCGCGCGTACACGTTTGTAAATGCTTGAAATGCTTGCGAATGCGTGAAAATATGTATCTATCTTTGACCTGCGCGCGCCGGCTGAATAAATCAACCGAGGGGGGACTATCCGCGCACGTTTTTGCTCTCTCCGGAAAGCAACGCGATACGGTATATCGCTCATAATAGTGCTGAAAAGGGAGATTACGGGGAAAATAACGAGAGGCGACACGCGATATTCCTTTAGCATTATTTAATTCCTGATTCGAGCGACAAGCATCAGGCAACGCGCGATACAAAGAGCACGTATTCTGAATTATCTAATTCATCGTTAGGTGGATGGAAACGGCGTGACAACCGTAGGGAGGACCCAAGTGTATTGTGAACGTGTCCCGAGTGCCAATCCTTAAAAAAACGCCACCCTTTACGCCACTACACAAAATACAAAACCAAGGCGAAGGCAAACTCAGCGCGAGCGGGAGAGCACGATAATTATTTTCCAACCTACTACTCCTCGGCCAAAGTAGGGTGAATCCGTCTGTATTCGGAAGTCAAGAGTTGTCTCTCTGTGTGGATAATACTCGACTTTATTAGAGGATACACGTGTACGCGCAAAAGAGAGAGAAAGACAATCATCCACGCATCGCGCGGTTGCGAAGTGCCTAACTTATTGTTGCCTTTTTGTTGCGCGTTTGAAAATCAGATATGCATTTCTGATTAATTAGGATAAAGTGTAATAGATGACGAGACAGCAGACAATATCTACACTCAGAGAAAAAATCATTGTCATGGCAACTATAAGGTGACAACTATGCAAGTTAACTTGCAGCACATATTGGTTGACCAACGGTTGGTTTTTAATCGGAAGCATCGGCGTTGGGGAAACAATGTTGGACCGACATTGTTAAAATGCTACAATCCAATGAATCGTTAGACAGACTTTCTTTTTTATTTATTTAATACGAATTAAAAGGCATTGTTGTGTTTTTTTTACAAATTTTAACTGTTTTGAAATAGCCTACAGTATTTTTAACTATTTTTAGTGTATATTATTAATCGATTGACAACGCAATACCAACCGTTTGTTAAACGACATTTAGCCGACATTGGATCATTGTTTGATAATCGATGTGCAACGAAGACAGAGTGATATGCTTACAGCGGCGCTGTGAGCGGACCGCAGGGCGGGCGCGCCGGGCGCGCAGTCAAGAAAAGAAGATCGCGTGTTTTATGTTTTATTGGTGCTCGTGCTCGATCGTGTCAGTGCGTTGTATTGCGTTTTATTAGATAAACGTGCCGTATTGCACTGTGTCAAGAAGTATATATAAGAGCCAACTTAAGAAGAAGAAGCGTTTTAGATTATTTAGACCAGGACACAGACGTTTAATAATTAAAATAAGAAAAAGAAGAGTCGTGCTCTTGCTTTTAATTGGATTGCAGGTGAGTGACTTTTTTATTTGTTTATATAAAGAAATTTATGATATTTACTGACAGTTAACAACGGAAATAAGTCATTCTTAACCTAAAATAATCGTATTTGCTTGGCAGAATAAATTATATTCGATCGTGTCAGTGCGTTGTATTGCGTTTTAGATAAACGTGCCGTATTGCACTGTGTCAAGAGGTATATAAGAGCCAACTTAAGAAGAAGAAGCGTTTTAGATCATTTAGACCAGGACACAGACGTTTAATAATTAAAATAAGAAAAAGAAGAGTCGTGTTCTTGCTTAATTGGATTGCAGGTGAGTAACTTTTTTATTTGTTTATATAAAGATATTTATGATATTTACTGACAGTGTTAACAACGGAAATAAGTCATTCTTAACCTAAAATAATCGTATTTGCTTGGCAGAATAAATTATATTAAAAAGTTAAACGTAGCGTCAAAAGCATAGCCAGTATAAAATCGTTCAATAATTTCTTTGACTTTTCTGAAGTACTTTATACGGCAAAATTATGATAATCCTTAATTGTAAGGCAAAACATGATATATTTGCACAGTTCACGCGATAAATATATATTGCCTATATCATTGATCATTGCATGGTTAATGTAATCAAATTCTGGTAATTAAATTATAAAAATAGGATGAAATTGGAAACACTTTCATATAGTACCTCTTTTCTCGAGACTGATATACATTACACATTCACATTTTTTATTAATATTATTTCTATGTTCTTTTCTATGTTCTAATCTTTTCTTTAGCAATTTCTGATATATGTGTCATTGTCCTATGTATTATCCTATGTATCATCATGTGAATATTTATTAATATTATTTCTAGGTTCTTTTCTATGTTCTAATCTTTTCTTTGGCAATTTCTAATATGTGTGTCATTGTTATAGTCCTATGTATTATATCCTATGTATCATTATGTGAATATGATGCATATTCATAATTAATATCACGTAATTTTTAATTAATTACGTATTTTTATTGTAGATAAAAATGGCACAGAGAGCCCGGAAGTATAGAGAAGTTAGGAAAAGGGTAAAAGCCCATATGAAAGAATTTTTGAAGGAATTGACTGATAATAATAATGAAAATATAAATGACAATAATTATGATAATAATATAAATGAAAATAATTGTCATTTATATGAAGATAGTTTGAATGATTCAAAAAGTAGTGATTGTGATGATATTAATGACTATTGTGAAGATTGTAATAGTAATTTTGATAATGAGTCTGCATCATCTTCAGATGACAATATGTCACAAAGTAGCAGTGATACACCTGTAAATAGTAAAATACAAAAATGGTATATAGAAGAAAATATTAAGCATTCATCGATAAATAAGTTATTAAAAATTCTGAAAGAGTACACAAATATTGAAAACCTTCCCAGAGATGCACGTACTCTATTAAAAACAAGTAGACAAGCACTTGTAAAAAAATTAGGTAGTAGTGGTGTTTTGCATTATATCGGCATCACTCCCAATTTACAAATGAAGCATAAATATTATGGCGATACTATTCAATTGACTTTCAATGTTGATGGAATACCTATATATAAAAGTTCCTCAAAGCAATTTTGGCCAATACTTTGCTATGTTATTGATAAACGATATCAGTATGAGCCATTTTTAGTTTCTTTGTTTCTTGGTGAAAGTAAACCAGAACCAATTACTGGTTATTTTGAAGATTTTGTACCAGAACTCAAAGAACTATGTGAAAATGGATTTTTCCATGACAGAAGTCAAATGCAATTTAAAGTTGCAATCAGAGCTTTTATCTGTGACACTCCAGCACGTTGTATGATCAAATGTTGCAAGTTATTTAATGCATATTCAGGATGTGACCGATGTGAACAAGAAGGTGTATATATAAATCATAGAATGACATTTCCATTACAAGATGCACCATTACGTACTGATGAAAGTTTTGCTTCAATGTCAGATCCAGATCACCATAAGTCAATATCTCCTCTGTCAGAATTAAATATGGGGTTAATTTCTCAAATTCCTTTGGATTACATGCATTTGCTACCACTTGGATGCATGCGTAAGATTCTAATGATGTTATTAAAAGGAGATCTACGTGTTAGATTATCAGCTTATTCTATTGAGTGCATTTCCAATGAATTAATTGCTCAGAGAAAACATTTTCCAATTGAGTTTCAAAGGAAACCACGTAGCTTAAAGGAAATTGCACATTGGAAAGCTTCAGAATTTCGGCAGTTCCTCTTGTATTCCGGGATAGTTGTTTTAAATAACAATGTTCCTTCCGCAATTTATAAACATTTCTTGTTACTACATGTAGCTTCTACTATTTTATGTAGTACAAGTCTAATTGTAAATTATCTTGATTTTGCTTCCGATTTATTAAGATCCTTTGTTAATCACTGGTCTAAATTATATGGTGCTGACACAGTTGTTTATAATATTCATTGTTTAACTCATTTAACAGCTGATGCAAAGAAATATGGCATTCTTGACACATTTAGTGCTTTCCCTTTTGAGTCTTTTCTTTTTAAGTTAAAAAGACTTTTGAGAACTTCTAGTCAACCATTACAGCAAATAGTGAAAAGGCTGTCAGAAAGTTCACATGTATTAGCTACAGAAAACAAAAAACTATTAAATGATTATACAACAGATAAAAAATTTCGCTATCATGTTGTATTAAATTCAAGTCATTCCGATGGACCTCTAATTAATTTTCCTTGTCATGTACAACAATTCAAGAAGGTAAAAAGCACTGCCTTTACTTTATCAACGTTTTCCGGGAATAACTGTGTCACCATGAAAGACAATAACATTGTAGTAATTTACAATTTTGTGAAATTGAATAAGGATATATATATTATTGGATTAAAATATCTGCAAATAGAAGATATGTACAGTTATCCGTGTCCTTCGTCACTTTTGAAAATATTTAAAGTTTCATCTCTATCCAAAAACTATGAAGCTTGGAATATCAGTTCTGTTTTCTGTAAAAATGTTCTTTTGAAACAGTCTCTTTTTTCGGTATGTCTTCCTCTTCTGCATACACCATGATAGAAGAAAGGTATATACTAAGATTAGAGATTGTTCTTATTATAATATCTAATACAATTATGTAATATTTTATGTTTTCTTTTTATTTATAGATAAGAATGTTTTCTGTAGTGGATTTTCCTGAAGAAGAAACTTGTGAAGTGATACCAACTTCCTGGTTGACTGATGGAAATCATAAAACTTTTTATCCTCAATATAAAGGAACTCGATTTTGGAAAGCAGTTACAACTTTTGAAACACCAAAATCATATTGGAAGACACATTCATATCGAGTTTTGTATCAAACAGGTAAATATATTTTTGAATAGACTTTTAATATTGACTGTTAACATAATTTTTAAAATTAAAATTTGATTTTTATTTTATTATCTCTTTTCTCACAAAAATTAAAAATTCTGTTTGATACGAAATTAATTAGTATAATTTGCAGATCTGTTAGCAAAAGCTAAATCAAAAAGAGATGGATATCAGTATTTAGATACTGATGAAATTAAAACAGGCACGGAGGTGCCTGATGAGGTAATCGCCGAGAACCAATTAAAGAAAAGAAAACGCTTTCCAAATCAGCGTTATGCTGATGTATCCAAATCAGCTGATGTATCTGCATCTGAAAAATCATTTAATGAAGCATCTTCATCTAGTGAAACTGATTATGAGATAGATAGAAATCGGAATTCTATTTCAAAGAATAAAAAGAAAAGCAAACTTTTACCTGAACCAGATCCTATTCAGTTACCGGCTAATAATAATAATATCCAAAGTAAGTAACATAAAACAAATATTTTTATGTTTTTAGTAAATTATAGAATTTTTTGATAGCTTTTTTTGATTTATGTTTATAGATAAAGAAATGAGTTCGCATTCTTCTGTACTTACTAAGCCAGCGGCAAGAGTAGCAACAGCGTCACAATCGCGAGCAAATACAAGTTTATATGAAGGTAAAATAAGCTTTTAATAATAATAAAAATATCCAAAGTAAGTTACATAAAACAAATATTTTTATGTTTTTAGTAAATTACAGAATTTTTTGATAGCTTTTTTGACTTATGTTTATAGATAAAGAAATGAGTTCGCATTCTTCTGTACTTACTAAGACCACGGCAAGAGTAGCAACAGCGTCACAATCGCGAGCAAGTATAAGTTTATCTGAAGGTAAAATAAGCTTTTATACTATCATGGAAAAATCAATACTGACTATTACAAACATTAAATTGCTGATAATTAAACATGCTTTCAGGTCAATTCAAGAACTTAGTTACTACATTTGAAGATATTAAATTTGACATAAGCAGCATAAAAAAGGACATCAATTGTATAAAAAAAAAAACTGCTCAGTGACAACGTTGCAGAGGAAAAGTTACCTGAGGAAACAGAGACTCTTATACCTGCCTCGTCATTGAGGAATCTGTCAAGTTTCAATGAATTTTTGAAACAAAAATCTATTTTTGAACTTTACGTAAGCAATTATATATGTTGATTTGTTTTCTTTTTTAAAATTGTAAAAACTTTGTTTTGTTTTTCCAAAACTGTTCGTATTTTGTTATAAAAAAAATACTTGTTATTCATGGAATGTCTTCAAAAAAAATTATCCAAAAAATTAAGGTTATTTTATTTTTGTTCTCAGGTTAATCATTTTCGCCGCCTTGGAGGAACTTCGCAAGCGGATCACACGCGGAGGATTCTCAGACGGATTATCCATAATGAATTAGCACAAAAATTAAACTGGGCAGGAAGAGGAGCCAAAACAAGTCTTCAATCTTTTGATGCCATATGCAAACTCATCCTTAGTAAGTCTATAATTGCAAGTGATTCTTTAAAATAAATTGTAATGCAATTTTCATATTGTAAAATTGAGTTTTCTTATACTTCATAGGATCAGCAAGCACTAATCAAGAAACATCTTATAAAATAACCGAAGAAACAATTAAATCTTGGTTACGTTATGCAATGGATCGAGATGGTGGTCGAAACAAAAGGAAGGAAACTATAAATAACAACCAGACTGATGAAGCACAATCAGAAAGTTATACGAGTTAAGAATTAAATTTTTTAATGTTTTCTCTTTCTATGAAAAAATTACTTTTTTTTATTTGATTTTCGATTTGCCATAAATCATGGAAAATGATTACTTTTTACAGATATTAAATTACTTTAAATTACTTTATATTAAATTACTTTGAGGATATCAATTATGATGATATTTCTTACTTTGCTCTTGATAAAAATGATACATTTTGCTGCTTTCTTTTATTGTGCACAATATAGTTTGTTTACTTTGTGACATTATTATTTACTGTTAAAAACATTAATATTGCTAGTTAGTATAATATATCAATTGCATTTAAGACTAATATTGTTAGTTTTTTTTTTTTAGATAATTTATAACTGTGCAATTTTGTAAAAGTTTCTGCTAAACTTTAGAAGTTAAATATTGTTCGTAACGTTTTGTTTAGAAAAATGAAGACTGATCTTAACATATAATATAGTATAACAATAGTTTTATATCGATATAACAAACAATATTTTATACCAAATTATATTACAACACTAATACAAATTATATTATTTTCTTCATATTTATTTTAAATTGTGTACTATTCAGTCTTAGAATTAAAATATTTAATTGTGTAACTGTTTATTTTATTGCGTGTACTATGTATTATATAATAAAGATAATTCTATATCCGAATTTTAGACATGTTAATTTTATTATAGAAATTTATTTACTTTTATACATTCGCTGCTTATAATCTTTACATTTTTGAGGTTTAATTAATATCGACAATTTCTAATTAATAAATATACGATGTTTAACTAATATTATTTTTAATAATATTTGTAAATCTAAAAAATAAAATGGACGTCAATACATGTATGATGCATTTTATACTTATAGCTGTTGTATTTACTAATTACATGTTACTTATACATTATAATCTTATTAAATTATATAAATTATATAATATAATTTTATATATATATATATATATATATATATATATATATATATATACATAAATTTTAAACTCATTTCTACAAGAATTTCTAGAACTGTATAAATAACATGTAATTAGTAATACAACAGATATAAGTATAAAATGTATTGACGTCTATTTTATTTTTTAGATTTACTAATATTATTAAAAATAATATTAGTTAAACATCGTATACTTATTAATGCACCGGATGCACCCAATGTTGGTCCATTATCATTTAGGAACGTTGGGCCAATATCTAGAATTTAAATAGTCGACATATGTTCAATATTGGGCCAATGTTTTTGTGCGATTTGATCATTTTTAAATCGTTGGTACAATGTTGGCTAAATGTAACATCCAATATTTCACCAATCATTGGCCGTCGGTGAACCAGCGTGACGCCACCAACATCGGTCCATTGTTATTTTGGAACGTCGGGCCGACATAATATAAGTTGGGCAATCAACATAGATCCAATATCAGACCAATGTTTATTATTCATAGAATTATTTTATATAGTTAAATAAACTATTTTATAGTTATTGCAACTAAATTAATGGTTAAGAGAACTAATATATAATTGTTGCACAAACTTTATTGGAGGAATAACATGGACTATATAATTATAATTCCACGAACTATTTAATAATTAGTGCAACTAAAGTAAGTGGTTAAGAGAACTAATAAATAATTGTTGCATAAATTTGTTGCATAATTGTTGCTGTAACTATATAAATGTGAACAAATAGCACGTCAACTTTTTTTATGGGTTATAGAAATCGAAATACTATAGTGATTTGAAATATGTAAATATTGTTAGACTTATTTACGATCGGCGTAGCCCAACAACATTCACAATAACGCCACTAGGTAGCGTATGGCGAGAAGAGCTTTCTCGCATTTAAAATACATCCAGCCGTGTATATAACCAGATCTCCCTGCGAAGCAAAAGGCATGGTTTCGAAACCTCGTTATAAAATTTACATGTGTATATATAGACAGTTAAGGAATGCCCGAAGACTAATTAATTTTGAGAGGTAAATTTTACCTCTGTTACTGTTCGTAATACCTTAACATTATATTTCAAGCAACTAAATGTCTTCATAATAATGACTATAAAAATCTAGTGTGGTAATAATGCATAATAATGTCATAGAACAACAACTATAACGTTATAAATATAATTGCATTAATCATGTTATTGAATAAGTCTAACAATATTTACATATTTCAATTCACTATAGTATTTTGGTTTCTTAAAAAAAAGTTGAGGTGCTATTTGTTCACATTTTTATAGTTGCAGCACTCATTTTTTCTCTGATACAATCTACAGTAGTAATACGGTTATATAATAAAGTTTTGCCGAACAATTCTGTAACGAAAACAGAATAAGGAGAATCCGTTAGTTATCTATAGAAATTTAATTTCTGTTGTTACGGAGTTACAATGTTTGTGAAAATTAGACGTATTATTGTTAAATAATATCGTACCGGTCTGTTTTCGTATCGAAAAATATCGTTTTGTATCAGAAAAATATCGTCTCGGTCTGTTTTTGTTATCAAAAAATTAAATATAATGAATTTAAAATAAGAGAGAAAAATTAAATTTTAAGATTTCCGCACATAGATTATTTTGTAACTTCGCGGATATGAAGAACAGATTTTGTAAAATCTTCTTTGCCCTAAGTGGAAATCAAATTTTGTGCATCAAATTTAATATACGTATGTACATTCACGAAAATATCTCGAAGTTTTAACGAGGCAGCACATCAAGGCGAACGCTTAACATCGTTTGAAATCTGCCGGAAAGATTTGCTCAGTGCGCGGAAATCGCTGTTAACTCAGAAACGAGCAATTTAGAACAGGATGAGGGAACGCAGGATGAAGAGATTGCAGAAGCGATTCGCGAAAAAGATATGTATAGGGACGAAAAGGTATAAACACGCGCTCATGTAAAAATAGATGAAAAGTAGAAATGCGTATTTTTCATTTCTTTTTGTTAACTAATTAATTACAACAAAGATCCATTTATTACCATTTATTACCAATGCTAATTTGAACTTATCGATAGATATCTTATCGTCGTATCGGGAGAGTAATTCTTGAGACTGTCAATGCTTTTGTTTTTCGTCACGACCATTCGACGCAGGTCGGAAAGTATAGTTGCTTATAATCGTAAAATAAAATTCCGGCACATCGAGTTGTATTACGATTACGCAGAAGATCTCTCGTAGGGTATAGGAGCGAAAAACGGAGAAAAACAGAACAAAAAAATAAAGCCAGAGAGAAGACCCGTTCCAAGTAACGTTCGCGCTGGTATCGCTGCGTTCGTTCCTCTCGCGCCCGAAAGGCAGCTCGGGGAGCAGATAAAATTGCTGAAAATAGTGTCGCCTATCTGCGAATACAGCAGATATACATGCCTGCACCCACGGATGAGCGGAGACGGTGCGACTCAGAAGATAAATCATTGTTCCCTTTGACACGACTTGCTGCGGCCTGTATAAGCGAGAGATAAAACATGAAGCTCTAGGCTTCGTATGTAGAATGGTTTTGATATACGTATGGACAGCGTATAGAATATCAAAGCTGTCTTTCGAGATATATAATTTACGTCGGTGAACATATTTCTATCGTTTTCGGACAATTATTTTTTGTCAAAAGTTTCAATATTTCAGCCATTTGCCTACTTTTTTGATATACGATTAATTCTACAGCTCTGAAATTCTTTATTATCGAGAAAACAGAAAAAATAAATATTAAGAGAACTCTATTTCCGTATTATTTTTATATTTCATTTCTATCTTTTATGTACCTATAATATATTATGCGCATTTTAGCGACTATAAAAATGCACAAATATCCTCAAATTATAGTACTGAATTATTTCACGTTAGGTATCATTTCGTGAATCGTTCGAACGTGTCGATTCACTTACATCTTCGTTCGGTCAAACCGCAATTTATTTGTTCCCGCTAGCGTTCGCTATATTAACGCCGAAAGAAAACAAGAAAAAAAGGAGGAAAAACACCCGTTTGTCTTTTTCGCGGTCTATCCGAGTCTACCGCTGCGCTTCTAGTGCAATTCCAGAGATGAAAGGTGATTTGGCCTCTGTAGCCCATCTCGCTATAACTGCACCGGCTTACATGCACCCGGAGGTAATAGGTAGCGATGCGGGGAACAGAAGCGGGCGAGAAGAATGTCGAAAGGAGGAAGAAGCGCAGCTTTGTGGTCTGGATAATAATGGCCACGCTCCACAATGGACGATCTACGGTCGTATAGCCGATTCAGGTTTCATCGAACTCGCCGATCCGTTCCCCTTTTCCGTACATGCAACGGATATGGGATAGACGACAGGTCTGACCGTCGAACAAAAAGCGGACACACGGATTGACGTCGACGCGATCATCCACTATTTTCGTCCTTCGTCATCATTATGCGCGCGAGCGCGTGAAATTGTACCGAATGATCCGCGCGATTTAATGAACGCTGCACAATTTTCTTTATTTATTCGTAGGTGACGATACGAATCGCGGTGCTGCGGCCGTGTGAGATAAGAGTTAATCCATGTCATAGAATGAGCTTCTAAACGGATAAATATCTTCCAGAATTATATATTTTTCCGTTTAAGTTAATCTTTTAAGGATCTGTGAAGTTGGCACGACATTCTACGAATTTAAAAAATTATTTCTCATATTTTAATTCTAATTCTTCTTCGCAAAATATATTTACTTATGACAACAAATAAATTAAAAGATATAGTAAAAAAAACACATCTTATCTTTGAGAAATATATAAGAAAATATACTTGAGATACCTAACGGTGGTGCATGCTCATAAATTTTATACCGCGATGAAGCGTTGTTACTTTACATTCGTCGGATATTAAATTAACGAGTGGACCAAGCAGATGAGTGGCGGAAGGAAAATGAACGACTTCTTCGAGAGCGCGATCGTTTTATTCCCCGCTGAACGGTTGGCATCGTGCGGTCCGCGCATTAAGTGCACTCGCATAGATGTCGATAAGGAACGGCTGCATCGCCAAACGAACAGGCATCGTAAATGCATCGTTCTCGTTTGTAAACCGTCGAGAGCCCGACGAGCGAGCGAGTGAAGAAGTAGGCGGAAGTGCATAAATGCCGGCCGTGACAGATCATCGTGCATATGCAACCTGAGGTCTACTACCATCACGGTGCACATCCATCAGCATTCGACGTCGTTTACCGGTGAACGGGTAGAAGAAATTAATGGGCCCGCGGATACTTTGCCCATTTAAGGCACTCCTGTCACTCGATTCGCATCGTTTAGACGCGTTGCATCGCAGATTCGTGCGTTGTTTGTTAAAAAATTAAGCGAATCTGTTAAAGGCGAACAATCGCATTATATCATAGCATATATCTTCTCTTTTTTAGTTTCTGTTATACATCGAGAGACGTGGTAGCGTCTCGCCAAGTTATAATAAATATCAAAGACTCAATAATTATTTGAATTATTTAAATAATCTAATTTACAATTAAGTCTAAGTCAAGTTTTGATAAGATTTGAATTTGTTATTTTAGAATCAGTTAAAGCTAATCATTGGCATTGTTCAGCTTCGCGCGTTTAATCTCATACGCGGACACCAATGTTAGCTGCTTATGTGTCAATTTAATATTTTTAACATAAATTAAAAATTTAAACATTAATTTTTATTACAATAATTATTATAATTAATATTGTAATGATCGTACCGACGAAAAACCAAGAAACAATTTCAATGTACATACACAAACTCTTATAATAATCTTTACAGCTAAGCTTTACTTTTTACAATTAGCTTGACAATGTGGGCAAAACATGTACCTTAATATAATATAAATGTTTGATTACTAGGGTCGAGCAATTATAAATAGAACCAAAGCTAACTGACTTAATGAAGGTTCACATGTGTTAGACCTTTCCCAAAACAGTTTTGTCGAACATTTTTCTTGGTAATCGATGGCCATATTTAGTAATACACGCTCCGTGATACTGAACGGATGCCGCCGCCGAAAACGAGTCCGACATGGCAGTATTTTGAAATATTAAACAATACTGAAATAAAATGCATGATTTGTGATAAAATTTATAAGAATAATTTAAACGGTGCGAAAAGACACTTATACAGAGCTCATAAAATATATAATGAAAAAGATATTACTTAAGATGGAAAAACGACACCTCCTTCATTTGGCAATATTTCTCCAAAAAAGACAATTATATTACACATTGCAAACTTTGTGACAGACCATTTAAGAATACATATGAAATACAAGGTCTAGAGACTCATATGAATATTGTTCATAAAGAAGTAGTAGCTGCAATACGAGAAGAAGCTACTCGTACCTGGCTATCGCGATATTTCATATTCACAAGCTGTCGTGCAACCTGCAAACTAGAAAGGTGCGGTTACGCTGTTCAAATAATTAAAGAAATTGATATCTTAAAATTTCACTTGGATAAATGTCATTATATAAATGAATATTCGGAATGTGAAGAAAGTATGGGAGATAATAACGCAGATGGAATGATACAACAAATCTGTAGATGCAAACAATTATGCCGGTCCAATTTTTCATTATGATAATACACATTGACAATTTCTTGAAAATCAAGAACGTTAACAGGGGTAAACATCTCAGATATTAGTCCTTTATTTGTTCTGAATTATTAATTCAGATCAATTATTTCATTATGTACAACTAATATATAAAAAAATTAATATCTAACATTTAAAAATATAGAGACTGTACAATTTAATTTTAGTCTAATATTTAACGTATGACTTTTTTTATAAATGTTATAATTATTCTAGAGAGAGTTAAGTAATATTATTTGAACAAGTTTGTATCAAGTTTTGTTAATTCAAAAATATGCTGTTATTTATTTATTATCTAATATATTCAGTGATTGATAGATATTCTCATACTCAAGTAACTGAGAAGTATTACAAAATTTAAATATAGTAATTGTGTTTAAATATTTCATTTTACAAAATGTGAATAATAAGAGTTGTGATTCAATAATTAAATAACATACATGACTGATGACTGCAATACAATTTTGTAATTCTAATTACATTT
Source organism: Temnothorax longispinosus (assembly GCF_030848805.1). Lineage (NCBI taxonomy): Eukaryota > Metazoa > Arthropoda > Insecta > Hymenoptera > Formicidae > Temnothorax > Temnothorax longispinosus. The sequence continues at coordinate 12,189,277 of NC_092359.1, read as the reverse complement.
TAGTAGTTTTTCGATTTTCTAATCACTCTGTGTATATATGCAGGTCCAATTACAGTGATCAACAAGGATCTAAATCCTATGATATACTTTCGGACTTTGAAGATTTGCCAGATTACATTTATATGTAATACCGGCAATAACAATAGCTTGACGAAGATATTGGAATATATCAATAAATAGATACAACTGGTGACAAGGAATTATATTTGGCATTGGTATATAACGTAAAAAAAACCGGTTTTATGATTTAAACATTGGTCTTCTTACAAATATAATTTACTAATTGCTCTATTACGATTTACTAATTATAGTATCTCCAGTTATATAAATTTTCTTTACATCAATATATGTATCAATACATTTGTATATCTTATTTAACGTTTTATGTAATTACAAATCATAACATCATAAATATATTAGAATTATAGAATATATTCGAAATATATTATTGATATTATTCGAAATAATTGTTATCCACTTAATCAAATTCTGGATTTAAAATTATTTGGATAATTAAATATTAGTATTCTAATACTAAACCTCGAATATATTTATAATTCTAGTCTGTATGTAATGTTTATTTTATGTAGAATGAATTATTATAGGGCTTATAGAAATGCTCTTCATATATATATGCACTAAAACTAATAATAATATAATTACTACAAAACTGTTATTGAAACATGCTTTAGGTATTGTGTTTATTTGTTCAAAACTGACAATTTCCATATGTCAGTTATATATATATATATATATATATATATATATATATATATATGTAGGTCCGGAAGTATGTTCCGGGACTTTTATTTTTTTACATCGGTATATTCCAGGACATTTGGCAGTTTCCAGGACTGTCCTGGAAAAAATTCATGTCCTACGGCACGTTTCGGGACAATTTTTTGAATCTGATTACATATATATGCGTTATATTCCAGGACTGTACATTTCAAAAAACGTAAACAGTCCCGGAACATACCTCTAGACCTACATATATATATATACATATATTAAAAATATATACATATATTAGAGCGTGTCATTTTGGGGCAACTTTTTTTTTCATTTCACGAATAGCATATATACTTCCAGGAAGGTAAAATAAGATACCTGTTAAATTTTTAGCCCTTAATATTAATATTAACAGGTCGCTCATCGCGATTTTTTATTTTTTATTTAGTAAGATAGAAAAAATTTTATAACTATCTATACTATTTATACTTTGAACTTTAAACCTTAATATCGTCTAAATGGTTATATTTATGAAAAAAACATAAGAGACCTTTTTTGTAGATCGTTAAATTTTCTACAAAAATATGTATTGAGTATTTCATAATTTTTGATAGTCGATATGATACAAAATTCATAAGAAGCAAATACAAGTTTTATAAAATTTATCAAACTTTAACTTTGAATATCTTTTGAACGGTTGAATTTATGAAAAAATGATAAGAGATCTTTTTTGTAGAGCGGTAAATTTACTACAGAAAATCTATATGGCGCAATGCTGTATTACTGTTTGTTAGATAGTTATAAAATTTTTTCTATCTTACCAAATGAAAAATAAAAAATCGCGATGAGCGACCTGTTAATATTAATATTAAGGTCTAAAAATTTAACAGGTATCTTATTTTACCTTGCTGGAAGTATATATGCTATTCGTGAAATGAAAAAAAAGTTGCCCCAAAATGACACGCTCTAATATATATATATATATATATATATATATATATATATATATATATATATATATATATATTTATATATATGCACTCAGTGCGGGAATATAGTGAGAAATTTCTCATGCATGGAATTGGCTACTTCGCGCACAGATGGCGCGCACGGAATGGGCCACTTTCGACGCACGTGTGATATAAAAGGTATTGTGAAAAATATCGTGTGCACCTCGGGGCGAAAGCTTTTTCAGACTCGTGTGATTTCCCGCCCTCGCCTTCGACTCGGGCGGCAAACTTCACACTCGTCTGAAAAACGCTACTTTTGTCCCTTGGTGCACAATATACTATTCTTGTGTGATAGGTATATTAAAACAATTTTATTTAATTGATTTTTTATATATATAAGACGTCTAATAATAAGTGTAACATTGCTCGTAGGTAAATAGAGCGGGTTAAACTGAATAAAAAAGTCGCCTATCATTTTGTCATTTTTGCAATAATGATTAAGAATTAAGTAATTCAGAATCGAGTAAGATACAAGCCGTTTGCGGTCTAAGCTTATATCTTATGGCAGCTCAATATTAATTTTCCATATATAGATATGTATTATTATAATACATATATATTCCAACTGTTTACTGCGCGCCGATTACAGTCGGACTTGAAACACAGCTATCGTTGGAACATTAAAAACCCTTCCCTCCTCGGAATTAAATCGACGCGATTTAATTATCTAAAAAACTGTAAAGAATTTATTGCGAAAAATATTACTTCAGCCAGGATTCGAACCTGGAAATACATATATACGGAAAATTAATATTGAGCTGCCTAAGATCTAAGCTTAGACCGAAAACGGCTTATATCTTATTCGATTGTGTATCATAGCGGTCTTGTTTTCTCTTATTAAATAATTCAGATCTGTAAATGAGCGTGCATTCGTGCGATTTAGCGGCAAAAGACAATCCAATATAACGTATTATTGGCCATTGCTAGAAACGCATTGCTCTCAATGGGAGCTTTCCAGCAAGCAATACAAGTCGACACAAACATCGTTCTATCTTTCTTTTTTAGCAATGTAACAAAGATAAAACGTGTGTCGACTTATGTCGCTTGCTGGAAAGCTCCCAATGTTTATAGTCGCAATCATCAGCGCGTGCACATACGCTGGGCTGCCTCTTGTAATTGAATTATGCGGATATACATGTTTATTCGCAGATCTTTATTAATTTCTTATTTATTCTGTATTCATAAATATTATAAAAAATAATTCTGCTTTCATAAATAAAATATTATAAAAGGGGTTATAAAAATATAGCCCAATAGAGCGCATTGCTATAATAACATCTAATTATTTGTTATTAATATAATAATCTAAACAACATATAGTCTAGAATTAGCAGCGCTTCTAGCAACGCCAAATTTTTTTGCATGTAATAGTTTTTAAATATATTAAAGCAGAGTAATTATATTTTATAGAATTTTATAGAATCTAGTTGAGAGACATCAGTTTTCTATATCGTTTTGATTTTTAATTGACAACCATAAGTTGGCGCTAGTTTTTGGTATCATTATATATACGAGAATATTGCTACATATTTTGCGATATAAAAAGTAAGCCTGTAGCTTATGTTTTCAAATACAAGCAGGGATTTTAGTAGATTCCGATAATCACTTTATCGAATGTATGATAATCAAATGTAACGTAATGGCGTGCTATTAAGATTTTCAAAAGCAGCAAGAAATGTACACTGAAAAAAAATTATTTGCAAGAAAATAAATTTTTTTGAATTTACTTTTCTTAATTTAAAGAAGTAGATATTAGGTAGATTCGAGAAAATATTTTAAACTCAGAAAAATATTTTCTTAAATCTACCCAATACTTCTTTGAATTAAGGAAACTAAATTCAAAGTAATCTATTTTCTTGCAAATAATAAATTTTTTTTCAGTTTAGCGCACATTTCGCAGCTTCGCGAGCTTGCCATTTTTCTCTTGCATCCGCAGTTTCTCGCAAGGGGAAATTAAAACATCGCCACGAAGCGACGCGGCAACACGTGAATCCACCGAAGGGCAACACTCGTTATGTTCTCACGGCAGAACGCCGCAATATAAAAAATACATTCTCGGACTTGTGCGAAATAACCAATTCCACGTTTTTTTGACGTGGAACCTCTCGCCGCATCTTTTATCGCAGCTTTTCCAGTTTGTCGACTATTTAAAAAAAATGGGAAAAGGAGAGAAAAAAGAGGAAGAAAATTGCGCCCCGATTTGACTGGAAACTGTGCGTTTCCTGTATCGTTTACATCGAAATCGTCGCCGCGGGCGGCAAAATAGAATGAAGAAACCCCGCAGTTTTACGGGCGGCGCGGCGTACTTTTTTTCGAGCGTATCGTTCACATTGCATGCAATACGCATTGAAGTTGCTACCCGGTACATTGTGGCGATTGTCGATATCCTTGTTAATGTAGATATACATTAGATATATGTATAACACATGAGATTTGTTTCGAGTCTTCGCGAGGCGCAGCTCCGCGCGCGCTTTGTGCGAGAGCGGACTTTTTTCCGCACAGTCGCGTAACTAATTAGCAAAAGCGCACAGAGTTAATTAGCGACGAGTAAAATTGATGATGAGTCAAGCCTTCCGCATTCAACGGTCGGATCCTCGCGCCGAGAAGCCTTTTTTCTCGTGTCTCTCGTCTTTATTTCTTCCTCCTTCCGCAGCCTTTCTTCTTCTCCTTCGCTTTTTTTGAATCGTTTTCATGCGCGTACCGTACATCTTTTCGCCCTGCCATTATAGTTGCATTCGTATGCCAATTAATATGCCGTGGCCCCGTACACTGGCAGTCGGTTATTTATTTCGATGATCGTAACTTACTGATTTTGAAAAGCACATATGTTAGGTGGTGGCAAAACGTACTTCGTGTTAAACATCGCTGTTACGTATGCTTTATGCTTTACAATCTTGCATATTTTTATTTATATCAATTTTATATTATATAATTTGCAACGTAACACTTTTATTGAGAATTTTGAAATGCAAAGTAATTTTATAAATTCCTTAATGTTACATTTTGCTTCCTCATAGAGGAAGCTTTGTTTTCGTAAATTCGTATATGAACTTTTGATTGTGTATAAAGTTGGATCTAGTCAACCAAATTTAAAAAAATTATATATGAAATAGGGGTAGAAGAAACCAAAGAAAAGATTGGTTTTTGAGTTTTTTCTGCCAATATGTTCAGATTGTTGTAAAACGTCGAAATATCGCCTAAAAAAAATGTCGGTATGTGTGTATGTGTGTATGTATGTGCCAAATTTACCGAAATTTCTATAACTCCAGAACTGATCAACCAAATCTTAACCAATTATATATGAAATAGAGGTAGAAAAGACTGAAGAGTATAATAGAATTATTAAAAATCGTTAATAATAAAGGGGTTACCGATTTTTGTTAAAAGAAACAACCAAGTTTACTGAAATTTCTTTAACTCAAGAACTGATTAACCAAATTTAAAAAAATTATATATGAAATAGGGGTAGAAAAGACTGAAGAATATAATAGAATTAATAAAAATTGTTAATAATAAAGGGGTTACCGATTTCTGTTAAAAAAACAACCAAGTTTACTGAAATTTCTTTAACTCAAAAACTAATTAACCAAATTTTAAAAAATTATACATGAAATAGAGGTAGAAAAGACTGAAGAATATAATAAAATTAGAAATAGTCCAATATTTCAAAATTTGCAAATGTTATAGCAATCACGAACATTTCTATTTAATTTTGTTATATTCTTCAGTCTTCTCTATTTATATTTTATATAATTCTTTAAGGCTGGTATTCATAGTCGGGTCTTATATTCAAGATCGTCTTAAGTATAGTCTTAAGGCGTCATCAGCCAATCAGAGGGCTGTATTAGCATCTTAAGACGTCACTTCCTCTATGAGAAAGCCAAGTGCAAATTTCTTATTTGCACCATTTAATTATGTTCGATTTCCAAAATGCGAGCATTGTCCCAATCAAATGCATGACCAAATTTTTTGTATAAACTTTAACTTTCTGAAAATTTGTAATTTTCAATATTTCTAATTCTTTAGAGATATGCGTGCGGCATATATTAGCACGGCTGGAGAGAGCGAATTTATGTGAACAAATTACAGGGGTTGCGCTTCAGCGATCGATCGTCCCTTTTCGAACCCGAGCTTAATTGCAAGTACTAGCTTGCGACATATTGTGCCGCGATAAATCGAGCTTCGACGAGCCTCAGAGTCTTATCGAGAAACCGAGGATTAACTGACGTAGCTGGGAAATGCTGAAGCTCGCATTCACTCGTCGACTAGAAAATCTTGCAGTAAACTTCGACGGTTTGAATATTCGCAAAAATGTCTACGACTATTGATCGGTATAAATTGCAAGTTCTATAATTGAGCGAAATTTATGATTAACAAATTGTTATAATTAAACTTTACTTGCCAAAAGTCGAAACAGAAATTCGCTGAGATACAAAATTTTTCATCAAATTTTATCTTTAAATTTACCAAGACATTTGCTATATATGGTAAATTGCTTGTGTAATTATCTAGTTCTTTCCAAGTTGGACTAAATGTTTAGTAATCCCAGCATGTGATTATATAATTTTCTGGTATATATAGTAACTTGTTAAATAACTCGCATCTAGGAATGATGTTTGTACGAAATTTCGTTTAATTTTTTTATGCACAGAGAATTGACATAATTTTAACCGCGTCATTTGTTATACAAATCGGAGTTTCAAAAGCAAAGGCCGGTATTCATAGTCATCGAATCTTATATTTAAGACCGCCTTAAGTACGATCTTAAGATGTTATGAACCAATCACAGAGCCGTATTAGCATCTTAAGACATTACTTAAGACGGTCTTAAAATAAGAACCGACTATGAATACCGGCCAAAGATTCTAGAGTTCGAGCAAATTCATCGAGTTAATATTTTACTACTAGTCGTAGCAATTATCGTTGATGCATTTAGAATTTCTAGGAAGAATACCCTTTCCACGGCCACCCTTTCCGCGTTTAATGGAACAGACTGCGCGCCTTTATATTTTGCAAAATATATTGTATAATACTGACAGATTCCGCACGACTCGGCAATAAACATGGAAAATATGTAAGCAGAAGAAGTAAGAAGCTTAAATGCACTGCAATACCACGCAAACGCAATTTGCAATAATGAAGTGGAATCGTATTTTTTTTACACGGGGGACCGCAAGTTGTTAAGACGCATCGCGCCAGCAATTCTCCTGATGGATTCATGCAATCTCATCGCTTCGGGGTGAAACTAATCCTGACGAACAAAAACGCGGGCGGAGGAAGCGCGGGTAACCATGCAGTCTTCATGCGCAAGAAAAGTCCGCGATATTTCTCGATTCTCTCGTTCGCCGTATTCATTTATTCTCTCTGTATTAAGAAATCGCAAAGTAAATCCAAAAATATAAGTGTATTAAAAAGTTGAAATAGTCGCACGCTCTTAAATAGTCGTGGCAAAAAATCGAGATATTAACAATTTTGATTTATGTATCAAGCTATAATTTGTTTCTACTCCACGAGTTCCGACTTATACGCGAGAAAAGAATAGCGTTGCGCTGCGGGTGGAGAACGGTGCGTCACTTTGTCGATGCAATTCTCGCGCTTCCATTTACGTCGCGACTAATCAGACCCGGCGCACCTGTTAGCGATTATTCTGTTGCGCCTCTCGCGTCGGAGAGAAAAGCAGAGAGGAAAAAAATAGACATTACGGAAAGGCATGATTTACGGCGTTAACGCGTTTTCTAGTGCCTCTTTTTGAAGTCGTCATATAGAGTGCAGGCACGGTAGCCGCCCGTATACGGGCGTGAAGTGTTGCACACGCTGCAATTCAGTCGCGCATGTACAATTCAGTGATGTACAATTCTATACAATGCCGTGATAAAAAAAGAGAAAGAGGAAGAAGATGCGAGACAGGTAGAACGAATGATATAGAAGAAGAGGCAGTGAAAATGGATAAGAAGACCAAGCATAGCGGACTACTGCAGGTCGTCATATATGCGGTGGAGTTGTCAAAAATGCAGACGCACCTTTGCGCGCATGAGCAACGATTAGTTCACCATCATCCTTCCTCACGCCTTCTCTTCTCTTTTTCATTTCGCTCTTTCGTATTCTAGGGATATCGGCGACGTCAATGTCAACGACGACCGCGACGGTAGCGGCGACGGTAGCGGCGACGGCGACGGCGACGGCGACGGCGACGGCGACGACGACGACGACGATGGTGACGAGCAACCCGCACACAGAGGCGAGACAATGAAAATGCAAGCAAACCCTCCCTGAATTGACTTCTCCGGCGCTGCACAGCAAAAGAGAGCGGAGAACAGGCGGACGTGGTGAAAAGGAGAGAAGAGAGCTATGGTCGGGGTCTCGACTCGAGAACGCGCGGATTTCTTCCTTTAAAGGGGATATTATAGCCAAGCAGGTATATCTTCATTTCCATGAAATAGGCGCGTGCGCTCAAGAGAGCTCGAGAGAAATTGTTCCGACTGAATAAAAAAGTAACTCAAAAAAATGTACGCAAGACAGCTCAATAGTGATATTTTGGCATTATATAGTGAATGAAAGAATAAGATATGTACGCTTTGTATTTTTGTGACAATATCCGTGTAAAATTGCAGAAAACAGATAAAAATTGGATAAAACAATTTATATACATAAAAGATTGTTATCATTATGAAATATGATATTTTTATATCTCAAATTTAAACTAATTTATCTGTAAGCGCGACAGCTGGATTTAACAGAATTTACCGTGATGCCTTTGCAGGAAAGTAAAGTGGGTTTTTTAAATCTTCTAATATTATAATTTGAGTAGGCTCGCGTGCTGAAATTTTCTGCACGACAAATTTCATGACATATTCGCAAAGTACTGCTTTCCTGCGTCGCGCCGTCGCAGTCGGGGAAGAGGGTGCACGCACTCCGCTCAGCTAAGTAGAAGCAATGAAAAATAGCCATTGTTGTGAGGCACAATACGTGAGGCCTAATTGTCGTTTGGCCCCGCGCATTATGCGGGACGACTGCGTGCAATGCAATAATGCAGGTATCCTTCGATGCAGTCGTGTACGTAAAAAAACTTTATACATAAGCGCGTTTATAGGGAGCATAAAATGCTGCGCAATCTGCAAGTTGGATAATACGTCTTCAAATTGTGTGGTAGTGATAGAGACCTATCATTACTAACAAACGACTAATGATGCTTACCAAGCCAATAAGTATAAGATATGTGAAGAATGTTTCTTTTTATAAAATATGTAGGATATATAAATATATAGAATTATACAGTTACATGTGATAAAAAGATGAGCAAAGCATGCTCCGTACAGATGATATAAAACGCATTAACGTTAAAAGATATCTTTGAAGAAAAGCAACGTTGAATACTGATAATCCTTGATTTTCCATCTGAGAAATATTGAGCCCTCGCGAATTATTTAAATAAGAAAAGGTGGTTCTCTCATTAGAGAAACGGAATGCACGATAGAAAACGATATAAATCGCGTGATCTGGCAGGTTTAACCGTCATTGCATTAGGACGACGATCGAAACGAATGGCGAACGTAGAAAATCGCTGGTTAAATCGAAAACGGTAGCTTCGCTCTTGTCGCGATCGTATTCCTTGCACGCAACTGTTAATCACAAGCTCTTGCTACTTACTCGCATCGGAAGAGGGCGAAGACGAGATTTTTCTGCATGACTGCACGCACTTCGGATCTTATCATCGCGTATGCTGGCACTTCGCATTGCGGTAATAGCCACGTAATGCGCCTCTTCAAGAGTTTTCTTCGTCGTATTAACGTCTGCATCGCCCCGCAGGCTGATGGCGGCCAATTAGCCGCTCGCGGGATGATGAATGGCCAAGCGTTTTATCATTTTATGCGCGGCAGTGGCCCTGCCTCGCAACAAGAGACGATAAAGGGACATCTACATTAAATATTACATCACCAATATTAGGAGAAATGAACGGTCTTGTAGGAAATACATTAAGACCGCAATTCATAATAAGTGTGATCGTCTCGTGAGACGACGTAGTTTATTTTATAACTGAAATTGTTTTTCTCACATAAAAATTAATGTCTTAAGGATTAATTTAATTTGTACTTAAAATTAAAGCATTTTATAATTTTTTTCCTATTAATGAATAAAAATGAACTGCGTAGACGAGCCTTTGTTTGAAATAATGTTGAAGTAATAAAGTAGACCGTAAAATGTTACAGTAAAATATTAAAAAATATCGTGATAAAATATACAATCGAGTCCGCAGCATGAACGCGCGGTTTGTAAAGTCAGACGGATGAATTTTATTCCATCTCGTCCATGTTACCGCGCATAAAAATAGAAGCGGCTAAGTAATAATGAAAATAACGGCACGAAACCAGACGTCCTCTGACAATAATCCGGTAAACATATAGCAGCTGGCGAAATGCCTTAATGCAAGGTACGTCGAGGCAGAGCGCGCACAGTCAAATTTGCGTTCGCGCCGCGCCGTATAAATCAGATACAATCTTCCGGAACGTCGTCGACGCACGGTTGAATCTTCCCCATTTCCCTCCTTCGCACTCCTCGTTTTACCCTTGCCAGAGGCTGAACAACTTTCCATCCATTGTTGCGCAGCATCTTTTAGCCGTCGCAGCGAGATGTTATTTTTTTATTTGAACAAAGGCTCTTCCTTGCCGTGTGTTATTACTCTTCTTCCCGCTTGTCTCGCTCGTCACCCCACTCGCCGGTACCAAAGGGGTTGGAAATTAAACAGGGGAACGGTTAACGCGACGCGGCGTGCGGAATGATCACCGCCGGGCGAACATGTTCGAGAGATCACACATCAGACGTTCGACCTTTCGAGGATGAAAGTTAAAATAAAATACAACACGCAAAACAGCATATTAATATTTGATTTGCGAAATATCTTGGAAGAACAATACAAGAGACACATAAAATAACCTAAATACATATGTGTTTATGTTCTCTTTAGGAAACACTATCGTCGGTATCGTTCTATAAGAAGCAAAATATTAACGAAGGGTCACATTTAAGCGGCGATGATTTAATTTCTTTGAATAATATTACCCGTGGCGGTTCTTCTTAAGCCGTACCGCAATTAAAGAGAAGATTTATTGCACTTTTAATGAACATAAAATCACGTATTTATAATCTTCCTTATTCACATTTGATTTGTTAAATAGTGTGTTATTTAATTTTAATACAATTCGCTCCAGTTTTATTATATTGCGCACTCGCTGATCCGCAACAATATTGCGTCGATGTAAAAATATCTTACAATTAGTATAATAGTTTTAAATAAAATAAGATAGTTTATTGACTTATTTAAAAGAATTTTTATTTATGCTATTTCTAATTTGAATACAAAAGATAAAAAATTCAAGAGATTACGTGTCTAAACATTATTCAACTGTACTAGAGACATAGTGACATATTCCTCCGTTACCTATCCCGTTATTTTACACCAGAGATCCTGATTCTTGGGAACAGAATACATCATTTAACGCACGCAATTAATTGCGTATTGTATTAGATAAAGTTGCGAGTGTGAACGGTAATTAACGATTATTTAGTATCCCCTCACAGTTGTCGGAATTTCAATCGCACGACAAAACCAGCGAATGCATGTACTCAACTTCATCAGCGTTGTTGTTAACACATAGCTGAATATTAATGAGAAACGTTAACCGGTGTGTTCCGAACCTAATTAAAGGTTATTATACTTGCAAATAAATTGGCCGAGATAAATTCGTTCGACATATTCGTTCGCCGTATGGCTCGACGTTTGCCGCGACGCTAATTGATTTAAGTAATTATTATCCGTAGCCGCGCGCTATCAATCCGTCGTTCGGTACTTCGTCCAGGCTTTTTAGATGTAATTTATCTCGTTTCGCATTCAATATTCCGCCGACGCGTTTATCGATCAATTGTCCGGGCGACTGTCTAATAATCTAATTGATTTCGTCGCCGACCCACGGCAGAAACGGCACTGGGAAATAACAACGAGTTGTCCCGTCTGGACAGTTGAACTGCTTAAAATTGTAGTTTCATCGTCCGGTAACCCTCGAAACGCAAATTACCGGTCCCGAAAAGGACCTCCGTCGCACCGGATACACCGAAATATGGTCATTAAATTTAATGAAACAAAAATACAAGGCGTGGGAGAAGTGCCACTCGCGCATGCACATCGTACTCTCCCTACGTGCTGAAGAGATTTAGGCATTAAACCGTGGTTTAAGGGATTGACTAAAATGGTCGTTTCGTAACGAACGCTTTGGGAGTGTATGCTTGCGCGCGGTTAAACTGCACGTGCACGTTACAGTATAAATACACGTGCGCTATAGCAATATTTTACTTCTTAATCCTTTCAGTGCCACCATGGTATATTCTACAATTCTACGATGTCACTGTATACAATAACCTACTATTTTCTTTCATGCCGAAATTGGATGAAAAACACAATTCCTAACAGATAGAAAGAATTAACGAAAGACGATAATAAAATTAAAATAATATGGAATCATACTAAAGGGTATTGAGAGTATAACGCAGTTGAAGCGTAAGTTATCGAAATAAAAATTTAATTATTATTGACAATACTTAATTATAAATTCAGACGTTTTAGCTTCGCTTTGAGTCCGCTTTGAGTCATCTTCAATGTTGCCGAATAAAATAAAACAAAATAAAAATCTCATGCTTTCCGTCAAGCCATAGATGAGTGCTTCAAGATTGGATGATCAAAAAACCATGTAATTCAGAATCAGAAAATTGACGTGAAATTTGGCTAAATAATCGTGGTCATAGTAAAAAAATGTGAGAAATTGAAACGGTAAAATAGTATCAAAAGGTAAAATCGTGATAAAATGCAGTCATCAATAAAATTACAATAATGTTACAGACAGATAGTAAAATTTTGGAAAGATGGGAAATAAGAAATACGACTAATAAACAATAGCTGGGCAATTCCTATAACAATAATCAAATTTATAGGCCTATAATTCATTCGTAATTATTATTTTGAAATCTCATTCGCAATTATTTTTTATCGTTTTTTATTTAACATGTTATGTAATTTTTTGTTTTTCTTAATTATATATTTTATCTATTTGTTGTATCATCGCAAACAAAAATTATTTGTAAATATTACATATTAACAAAAAATAACTTTACGAATAAAATCTACATAGGCATCACAAATCAAGTATTGTAATAATAAATAAATAAAATCGTTTTCTTCATATGCAAAATCCTTTTATGCAAATATTCATATTTCGCGGACAATTACCCTAACGTAACTTGTAATCGCTGCGAGAATACCTCGTTAATAATAGACATGAGCTAATTAGCGATTGGATATGCCGTCAGTGTCACCGTTAAACTAAATTCAGCTCTTCACGAGCGCAGACAAATTAGGAATTTCCGCATAATTTTGACCGGTACGATGATTTATTATTATACTGCACTTATTCCTCGCACTGGCAAATTCCCGATTTTTTGCAGAATTGGATTTCTTTCGTACGTTGATCGCGCGCGAATTATTTCATTTAAAACTGTCGGTGCGTTATACTTTTCGCGACGAGATTAAAATAATCAAATATGGATTAAAATTTTAAACGATGAAAACGATTCATATACATACAATGCACGACCAATATGATGTCTGTTTTCTCATTTTAAATCGATATTAAAACAGCAGAAAATAACGCGATGCGTTATTAACGAATCGCGATATTTTTGCTATTTTAATATTGATAAGTACATTTATTCGCTGCACCCGTACGCGTATATATCGTTCATTAAAAAAAACTCCACTGATTAGACGAAACTCTCAAAGCAATGTGAGACAAAGACAAAGAGCATCGCAGGAAACGCGACATCATCGTTATCGCTGCCAATACTGCCATGTTTATTGCAATTACTAAATGAAATTGGCGCGCTGATATTAAGCGTGCGCTAAATGCACTTGCATCCGCCCGGCGCACTCTACGTCGTCGCCGGTAGCTTGGCAGCTGCGTGTAATAATAATTACGAAGCGATACATGATAATGAGTCGCCACCGGTACGCTAACGACGCACCCGCACCCGTTTCCCTTTCTCGTTTTGTTCGCATCGGCTTCTCTCGCATCACCCTCTTCCATCCTCTTTAGTGTTCTAATATGTACTTTTCTGCAAAGTTCTTCATTACTCATTCATATACTCGCGCGCGCCGACGATGTATCTCCGTTTTACCTAAGTATTTCTTTTTTCTTCTTTTCGAACTTTCGCATCCCATCACTTCGTTTCTGCGTTTTGGATGCGCATGCATAAAAATGCTTATATAGATGGACAACTTGGCGTACATGTAAACGCTTTCCACTTACGTCGCTTTCTGACTCTCCTCCTCCTCCTCCTCCTCCTCCTCCCCCCCCTCTCTCTCTCTCTCTCTCTCTCGTAACACATCCGCGGAATTATATTTTCAGCTGGAGAGTCAAACCTCGGGCGTATACGTGAATCATTAAAATTAAATGTGAACACGAGAACGGCAGTTCTGCCCGGTCGCCGTGGACCCGGACGCGGGCAGCGCGCAGCGTACGGTTCGAGAGCAAATTATCTTGCTTAATTAATGTCGCACGGGCGAATAATTGGAGAGAGGGAGGGGGAGGGGTAACTCGAACCGTCACGAATCGATTTCTGCTTTCCTCTGCGCGGAAATCCCCTATCGTTTTCCTCCCTCTACCTCTCGAACCCGACTCCTTCCATCGCTCATCTGTTTCACTCTGCTCGGTCCATGTAATTTCTGCACATGGAGGCGTTTGATCTACGCTTTTGCGGAGACGGGGCGATTAAAAAGTGTGGCGACGATGCTGCTTCGGCGACGAGCCCCTCTTCAATTCTCTCTCTCTCTCTCTCTCTCTCTCTCTCTCTCTCTCTCTCTCTCTCTCTCTCTCTCTCTCTCTCTCTCTCTCTCTTGGGTCTCCCGGGCGATGATGACGAGGTCCACCATTGCCTCGCGCCCCTTTGTTGACTAAGCAACGGTGCTGGCTGAACGGCGGATTATATCGGTTTATCGGACCGGTGCAGTTGCATCATTGAATAGCGAGTGCATACTTTATGAGGGCCGTGCGCCGCTGTACTACGACTCGTCGATTTTCGCCTCGTTCTGGAAACTCTCGAGAGAAACGTTTAACTCGTACGTTTCTGCAATGTGCGGATGGTAGCACAATGCGCACTCGAATAAGTAACGATATTAGCCATATTAATACCGAGTCCGGTAGTAAAATTTCACTAAGAGCCTCCGCACAAGACTCTCGTATGATAGCGTAGCGTAACTTAACGTGGATCAACGCACAAGAAACGTATCAGTTATAGAGCATAAAACTTTCGTATGGTAACGTAACGTAGATCAACGTACAAGAAACGTATTGATATATAACGCCGTAACCGATACGTTTCTTATGCGTTGACCCACGTTTCGTTACACTACGTTACCATACGAAAGTCTTGTGCGGAGGCTCTAATTCGATGTTCGGCAGCCAAGCAGCATTAGACATGTGAGCGCGACTGTACAAAATTAATTTACACGAATCCAATTGCAGTGCAACACAAGGTGCCCAACTATTTGTTTAAAGAAAGTTTTGTTTATCACGACTCGATATAATCGATTCTTGAGAGAAGATTATACGTGCGTGTATATACATTAATAGTTTTTCGATCCCATAATTTTTTTCCGGAGATGATTTAAGAGAATCAAAAGAGAATGATTACGTAAAAAACCTGAGTTAAAGTCAAAGACCAAATAGATTTTACCTTTCACGTAATAGATTTAATAATTATTTTAAAATAAAGTAATTATTGACTATTTTAAATTGCCATTAAAATCTGTATAATATCGACCAACACATTATGTATCGACTGCTATTACTATTGAAGCAAATGCTCTTGTCAGTTACGATGCAAGTAACTATTCCAATGCGCTCGTTAATTGAACGGAATTAATCATTACCTCAGACGACGTTGATGAGACTATAAAACAAAGCCTATATATAGCAGTTTATTTTTCAAAATTGATTAGAGAGACAAGGAATATTTGATCGATATTGATTTCATAATATTTTAAATATTTCGCGAGAGACAAAAGTGTCTATTGGATGACCTTAGTATTTGTTTTCGTAACGAACGCTGTGTTATCATTCGCGCGACGTGACGACGCGAATAAGCCAGGTAACGAGACTAACGAGCGAAATGGGCTACAACGTCGCCTTTTTTATCTCTCGCGTTCTCTTAACGCGATCATGACAAATGTTCAAAGACATGCCAAACATCATCATATCTCACGATTATTAGTACGTGATACGAATGTTAAAATAAAGAGTTACGATTCGTTTCGCGGATTCATAAATGTATCGAAGCAGCGATTATTTTTCGAATCAAATATTTCGTGCGGTTTTGAGTAGGAGTATGTGGGGAACGACAGAAAAAATTATAAATTACTGTTTCGCAATATTTATAGGCAAATTATCTCTTTGACAGTGCTTGGATTCGGATATACATATTTGATTGAAATGTAATTTGCCTATCGTTTTGGGATTGATAATGCATAATAATATATAGTTCGAGTTATTTAAGTAACGAGAAGCCATATTTCTTGGTAATTAATTTGAAATAGGAGAAACGGAATATTTAGCGTACATTTATTTCAGGACTTGATTTGTGATTTGTGAGATTTGTTGTTGAGTTTCGTGTTTGTTTTGGCGACGAAGCGTTGTGTACAAAGTCGCCGCGTTATTATTCGCACGGTGAGACTCGAACTGACATAACTTTCATAACGATATTTGTTAGGTTCCAATATGCCTCGCGCTTTAAATTTTACACTGATACATAACTCACTCATTACTTTCAAACTAAGAGCACGGACGAATAATCGAATTACGAATAATTCAAGTAATTCCTGCTAATCGCGCGACGTATTTGCTTCGATAAGTAATCGTCGCTTTGAAAACCGTGATATATTGTTTATTAACAATATGTACAATATTTCACGGTTTTATAGCATTTGAAATATATTGCACCGTTTGAGATTTCGTTCATTTAATTAACGAATGAATTCTTGAGCGTCAAGTAAACCATAAAGTTACATATTTTTTTCATGTTATTCTTCCGTCGAACGTACAACAGCGTAAAATGCGCGTTGCGTGCAATTAATGTCGGAGTGTCGTACAAAGTGCCATGCGATTATCCTATTTTCGCAATTAGTACGCGCCACTGTAACTAATTGTTTTCTCATAAGTGTTGTGTTTTACGAATGCAACGAATGAATCTGAGAGATGAAAGAGGCCTAGAAGACATCGGATGATGACGGAGCAATGACAGAGTAATTATTTTTTATTACGTCAGTTACTCGTAAAAATTTATCACAATAATCTATTTTCATGTCATCGGATTTTACGGAAATAATCATTCCATTTCTCACCATTAATATTCCCAATTAATCTCTTATTAAAATGTAATCATTGAATCATTCGTGTCTCTAGATAAAATTTTACTCTGAATATATCACCTGGTACCTCTCTTTGTCTCATTGAATATAGATACGAATCTGAAGTTAATTCGAGCGTTCATTATCAGACAGAACATTTACACACGTATGTATCTGCGTGTGTGTGTGTATATGTTTCATAATATATCAATTTGTACTATATTTTTCACGAACGTCGAGCTTTAATAAATTCATATATTTTCCCATTGCAACACTTAATTGAAATTAGTGCCATCAAAATTTGTACATATGACATTTCAAACAATGACTCTGTTGCAATTTTACCCAAATAAATACCTGTCTAATACACTATATAAATATACGTTATCTTTACAAATTAGTGTGATAACTGTAATCAAATGTATGAAAATTAATGGCAATAGGCGTACGACGTATAACAAATTTTAAACTTACTATACGTCACGTACGATGCTGTAATTTGTAATATATAAAAAGCAAAATTTTTGAAACACCGCGGATAAAAAAATGTAATTACAAAATCAAAAGCAAGCAGCATAATTATACAATACGTCGCAAATATGCGCTGATATCTGAATAACAAGTCTTACATTGAACGTCGATCTTGGCGGGCGAGCTCTCGATCGAATAGCCGGTTTCCTCGTGTGTGGCCACGCAAACAAAGTTCCCGCTGTCCAAGATTCGATTGACCCTAGTGATATAAAGATCGCCCTCGACCTGGTGCCTTCGCGGACTGGGAGCAAGCGGCTGTCCATCTATTTTCCACGAGTACCTGACGTGTGAGCTTGGCTGAGCCTCGCATCTCAAGCGAACCGGAAGTCCTTCGACAACCGAGTGTTCCGCAGGGCTCACCGAAAAGTAAAGATCGCCATCTTGGCCGTGGACAGGTACTGCTGTGAAAAAAAAAAGAAATATCGTTTTGTTATAACAATAAAATATCGATCAATCGGCAAACATCGGACATATTCAAAATTGGCCAAAAATCATTGTTTGACTTTGTTGTTGCTATACACACACACACACACACACACACACACACACACACACACACACACACACACACAGAGGTACAAAAATTATTTCTTTAAATAAATATTAAAGTTTCCGTGATATAATCTTCTTTTCAAAGACTAAGTTTGAGCGACCAGAAGTGCAATTGAGTCACGTATCATCGTTCGTGCGATTGTAGGTGAAAAGAGTACACATATGTGTCCAATTTCGTTGAACAATCACAGGAGGTACAAAGAGACGCTGAACGAGCGGCGTCGAGTACTCGGTGCAGGACCAAAATGCCCCCAACGAGTTGCGCGTTCAAGCGATATTTCTGTTTGTCGAGTGCCGAAAAAGGGAGATGAGAAAAAAGGCTAGATGGCCGGTATAAATGTACAATATGACACACGTACAGGTTCGTGATTCGCCAGTCTATGTCCGAGCGAGCGTTGCGCGAGTTTTGCATACACACAATGGTTGCATCGGTGTGGATTAAATCCTCTGTACCGGGGCGAAAATCGATCGGTGTGTTTCTCTGCGCCACGGCCGCCGGCCAGCAACATGTTGTACGTACGTTGCACCGTGTAACGCGCACGCTGACTGCACCCGTGCCGTTTGCCGTCTCTCGTACACCATCGATCTCTCGTTTACACAACGCTACCGCGTCTATGGAAGTGTCTGGGAATAATTAATCCGTCGCGGTCATGATCGCGAAATATCGTATCGTGTACATTACTACACTTACACATATACGAAGGGCTTACTCCAATAAGTAATGCAACACATTGTTTCTCATTCAATGTTCGTTTTATTGCAGTTTTAAATATATCATATTTTTCCTCAATTCTTTGGCTACAAAAAGCTATTTTTCAACATAATCTCCATTCAATTCTATGGCCTTACGCCACCTAGATGTGAGAGCCTGTATGCTCTTGCGGTACCACTCTAGGTGAGGAATGACAGTCCACCCTACAGCTCGGATCTTCTGACTTTCATCTCTTTGGTGCTCTGAAAGATGCAATCCGCGGGAAGAGATATGGCAACGACAAGGAAGTCATAGTAGCCAAAGTAAGAAAGTGGCTGAGAGGCAGACCAGCCAGAGTGCTACTACTAGGTGGCGTAAAGCCATAGAATTGAATAAAGATTATGTTGAAAAATAGATTTTTGTATAGCTAAAGCATTGGGGAAAAATATGATGTGTATTTAAAACTGCAATAAAACAAACCTTGAATGAGAAAAGCAATGTGTTGCATTACTTATTGGACGCCCCTCGTATACATCACGTTTAAATTTCAGGGGATTACACAAGATCTGTCCTCGATCTCCAATCGCGTCAAGTTTTGATCGTTCGTAGTAAACGAAAAATCGGTGATTTGATTAAAGAGTACGCAAAACGTTCAAATCGCTCACAAGTCAGTTTATTTTTATTTGCTACGTTTAAATCTAGCATTCATAATTGTTCTGAATGTTGTTACGGCGCATCCAAATGTCGTCTTACTGGATATAAAGTATAATATATTGTCTAACGTTCGGCATAATTTATTCCGACTAATAACAAATGTCCCATGGCGATCCTGGACACTATATAGTTTAACCGTCGTGCATTATGGGAACCATAATGCATGGTCATAAATCTATCAGAGAGAGCGGGACCCCTAGCTCTTTTATTTATCTTCGCGCGGACCGTGCCAGTCTCTCCCTATCTATAATTGTGGATCCAGGTATTTCCTTTGGTCTCATACCGCCGCGGTATGTATGTTCTATGACTTTAAGTTTCATAACTATCGAAAAGCGACGCGTATTCACATATCCATAAATTTTATGGGAAAAATTCTTCTTCAATTTAATAACGCTAACTTGCTATTTAATAATACCAACTTTTCGCCTGAATCTACATTTATAATCGGAAATAGGGCTCACTGTCGTTAAATTGTAAAATTTTTGCACAGCGATTACGTGATCAGTATTGATTGATGTTATACGCAGTTGTTATAATTATTACACGAATCTGTGAAAAACATGCATTTCTGCGCCAAGTTTGCGGTTAATGCGCGCGCAATATCAAAGAATTGATTTTGAACCGTCTCGCTGAAAGGCGAATTGCCGTTTTTTCTGGTCTCAAAAGGCTAACGAAATATGGTCCCCCAAAAATGTCGTTGATTTATTCGTTGGTTCCCTGATTACGATGAGAAATCAGGAGAGTTTCAGTTAAATGCGGCAGGCTTTATGAAAGTACCGCGCCTTTTCAACGCGATCATTAGGCGTTATCTCCAAACGTGGTTTGATGTCAATCTTTATCAGCAAGAGAAAGAAAAACGGGAGAAAAAGCCGCGTTGCATCCTAAAAAAAGAATGCGCGTTTACGCCAGTCGTCTTGGTTGCCGGTCGTGAAACTTCCCCGAGGGGTAAACACGACCGCTTTTACGATCTACTCTCGAGATTGGCTTCCTCCCCGAGCTAAACATCTCCTTCTCCTTTCTCTTACTCTTCTCCGCGCCGACGACAGCTGCAGCCGCGCCGCTTTATAACGTTTACACAAGCGATCCGATTTTTCGACTACACTGCCCGATGCTGATTGCCTGCGCATGTCCGACTTCTACATGATGACACGTAGAATCCGTCAACTGGTAGTAGAATAACAGTTGACGTGAATGAATGAATGAATATCAAAAGAAGTGAAGAAGACCCAAAGCCTCGTGAATACTACAGATCTATCTAACCGAGAGCTGTTTTACGATTACTTAGTTGGCAAAAAATCGCGTTTAGCTAGCAGGATTGCCACAGAAAATGAATTTTAAAATTCTCTGACTTTTCTATGTTCTGCAGATAATAATGGAGAATTTTCCATGATATGTGTAATCTTAAATTTTATTTCAGAAGCAGAGTTCAGAAGTAGGAATTGCAGGAAAGATAGCTTATTTTATTAGAAGCAACACAACCTTGAAAGTTTAGTAATATAATATAATAGTTGCTTTCCATTTACATCAAAACTCAAATAATTCTCACTTGTGACGTCATAACTCAGTTAAATGCACGTTCTTTTTGCATACTGGCAAGTGAGATTCAACCGAGTTTTTATCCACAATCGAGACCATGTGCTTTAATGAATATAATAAACTCACATTAAAAATGAGGCTATGGACCTGTACATATTATTATGCGATAGCTTTGTCACCAAAATAAGCAGGTATCAGGGAGTATATCTTACTCCCTGGCAGGTATATACAAAATGACATATCTTACCTGAGTATAAAATACATAACTGAGTGACTCAGATCACTTGAGTGTAAATGGAAAGCAACTAATATAATCCTGAATGCAAATTCAAGCTATCAAAAATATTGGAATTAATAAATATTGAAAAAAAGAATGCAGTTATGAGGGAAAGGGTGATTGAATAAAAGCACTGAATAAAATATAGAAAATTATTTTGTTGATTAATATCGTAAGAAGAAGCAGGGGCAGACGAAATAGATGAAAGAAATAGACGCGAGAGCATCTCAAAAGTAACACTCCTTGTCTTCTCATAGTAACACGTAAGAAATGACTTATAAAGTGCGCGAGTTTTGAACGCATTTGACTAAATGTTAAATATAATATTTGAAAGATTATAAGTAAGCTTTAGAAGCATTTAAAAATAGTCTAAGAGCATTTGTGTAAATTGTGAGCAGTTTCAAATTCCAGGCTATATTTCCCTGATTTTTCCAGGTTTTCCTTGACCAATTCCATGACTTTTCTCGGTTTTCCAGGTCTGTGGCAACCTTAAGCTAGGTACATGGGCGTAGCTAGACTGTTTTTCGGGGGGGGGGGGTAGACTGTTTTTCTAGGTGAAAGAACTCTCCCCAAATTGGCCAAGTTCTTTCACTTAGTTATCCCCCGGATTA
Source organism: Temnothorax longispinosus (assembly GCF_030848805.1). Lineage (NCBI taxonomy): Eukaryota > Metazoa > Arthropoda > Insecta > Hymenoptera > Formicidae > Temnothorax > Temnothorax longispinosus. The sequence goes on along the minus strand of NC_092359.1, from coordinate 12,167,178 downwards.
AACCCTTCAGATTAAAAATAATTAAACAATATTAGAACATTAGAACAATAACTGTGAATATTTATACTTATTTTAAAAGAAACAAACTGAGTAGGTAATAAACAACAGATCATGAAAGTCTTAAGCGATCCTTTGTCGCGAAACGGCCCAGTTCTTTTTCAACTGTAAGATCTCTTTAAACATATAAAAACCTCTCGATTGTGATTAACTAAATAGCCATTAGTCATCTGTCATTTTTGTTCTATATATTACCTATATTAGATGTTTCTTGAACTACTGTTCAGAAGTAAATCTCTACATCTACTTCTATAGAAATGAAATGTGAGATGAGGATTTCGTTACTGTATCATTGAACTATCCTACCAAATATCAATGCTTTTTTCTTTGCTCTTATATAGGATTTGTGTTTTCAATTTTTATTTATTTCTTAATACGCTAAAGTGTTATCTACTATTTCTCGCTTTTTGGGAGGCCTGATCCTCCAGCTCAGCCCTCCCTTCTTACGCATGGCTAGGTAATTAAACAAAATTACAAGAACTTTTCAAATAAAATAAAAATCAGTAATTAACTTGTAATTAAATGAAAGCAAAAGCATCTCTCATTATATCTTGTATTCATGGCTATTCTTAAAAATATCTTATAACTTGAAATAAGTATAAGTAAAATTAAAATATCACTTTGTTTTAATTGTAACTTTGTTATATAAAAAAACTTAAATATATTGCGATACTATCGAGATATTTCTGATTTTAATTCCTTAAGAACTCTAAGGGCATCATAAGATAATGATAAAATGTCTTTCTCTTATGTGCGACTCCTTCCGGTGAATCGAAAGCGACGAGAAAGTAACTCGTCTCGGCGCGGGCGCAAAGGGTTGTTTTTTCATAGCCGTCTAGGGTAGTTTCGCGAGCACGAGTCTCTCTCATCGGAGCACTTCTCGATTATTATTCGTGGTACATGGCGCACGATCCCTCTTCCAGACGTCATAGGTCTAGAAGGGAGAAAGTTCGTGCCGGTAGAAGCGGAACTTGGCTCGTTATGCTATATACGGATTCTTTTTCCCGATGTGTACACGCGACCCAAGTAATGACAGCCTTTTATCGAAAGATTGCCTTTGAAACTATTAAAAAGTTTACGAATTTCCATAAAATTATCTGTAGTTAGTTTTAAATCGAATATAATGACAATTCGACTTAAGTGCATCCCCGTACTAGGATTAGAACATTAATAACAGTCAGTCTTTTGATAGAACATCTGAAATCAAATTGGTTCGCCAATATTGATATATCATCATGGTACATGTTTGTACAGATTGCATGGACATTCCTTTCTATTAATCTAGTTAATCCAATGTGTCTTAAATATCGATTTTAAACTTTATGACTAACAAACAATTAGCTCATATGCAAAACTCACAGATAAATGCGATTATATCTTAGGTGAATTTTTTATTATATAAATATGTGCTAACACACACACACACACACACACACACACACACACACACACACACACACACACACACACGCACGCACGCACGCACGCACGCACGCACACACACACACACACACACAAACGGAATAATAATAGTAACACTTATATATCGAGCTTTTCTTCGAGCCTTTCTAATTTCCCAAAAGGCTCTCGCAACGCTACTCTCCCCCTTGCAGTAGAAACTTCCTGTATCAATTAGAACGGCTCCTAGCGCGAATATATGTAATGCACGCAAATACATAATTCATTGCGTGCACGTAGAATGCGCACTTTATCACGCGGCTCGCAGCTGGTAAACCACGCGGACATGAATTATGCGTGACCCATCATTTACGACGAAACTCGCGTGTGCATGAAAAAAGAGAAAAATTCGCCACCTTGCGTATCTCAACCGATCCTTCAACATTCTCTTGCATCATCCGCGCGCACGAATCGCCGTAGGTTTTTCACGAAGGTACCGAGTGTCTCACGTATGTTACGGTCTTTATATGAGACGCTGGCGCTGTTGGGCGCAAATAATTGTGTTCATCGTACCACTTTTTAGACATTCCGAGTGCCATAAACAGTTCACGCTCTCAGGACGCTTTCGCGGCTCTGAGGCTTGTCCTGAGAGCCGCTGCTCCCGAGAGGCTGAGCCGAGACAGGACGCATATACATAAGACGCGTTTATTAAGAGAGAAAGAAAAAAAAAAAAGAAAAACGGGAAATACAGGAGCATAAAAAGAAGCAAAGGCAAGGAAACGCGAGAACCCGGCGAACACTGACGCCCTTTTAGCGAGGGTAAAGTGCAACCGCTCGCTCTTGCTCTGGGGAAGCATGAACGAGAGAAATGGGAAGTAAAAGACGGACAACACGACGTGTCCCGAACGACGAAGACAATTGTGACACGCACTGTTGTTTTCTATTTTCAAGAATCCGCCGTTTGAAGCTTAGATACGTCCTTTGCGGGCCATAAACACGGAATTTGTTTTTAAACTCGCAGATATGAGATATAAGATTGGATAAATAAACAGTCGCATACCGTCAAAAGGAAAAATCGTCATTATTTTCTGTTATTCAAAGTTAATTAATTTCTTTCTGCGGTATTAAGTAACAATTTTTATACTTGTTTTAATATTACAATGTTTCTATTTCCTTATTCGACTCTTTGCTGGTAAAACGAATCGCGAAAGCGATCGGGAACAAAGTTACCACGCTGCAAAGTGCCGCAACTGCTGTGCACAGGGCGCTCGATGGAAAAAAAATACAAGAAAGAAAGGGAACCCAGATCTTGTTCGCGATTTCCATTCACGAGAACCGGTCAAAGGGAGAATTCGTTTGATGGGAGGAAGAAAGAGAGATCCGATGCGAGTGTGCCATTTTCAGAGTACGCATAATGACAACATGAGCGAACGAATTTCAAAGAATCCGCCGTCGTCTATTGGGTGCCCTCGCTCTCCCTTTGCTCGCTCTTCGAAATATATTATCCGCGCTTCCAGGGCGCTATCGCGGAGGTCATCAAACGCCTGCGTTCGCGGTGAGGCATTTTACGCGCTTTGAGCTGCCGTGGCCCGTGGCCCCGTAATCGACGGCGGCCGAGAGGGGAAAAGACGCCGGGGAGAGGCGTGCTTCCTGCCGAAAGACGAGCCGGAATATCAGTATCTCGGACGATAGAAAGTTTATCTTACAATTCCACGTGCCCAACGGGACGACAAGCACCGGATGAAGGAGTTCTGTTTCCAAGAAAATTGCGCCGTCCGATGGGCGTGCATCCCTTAGATAACGTCGATTCGATATCTCGAATCCGCGCCGTCAGACGCTCGTTATAGTAATTCATTATCTGCGTTCGTGCAACGTCTCCTTTTGCTGTTTAAAAGGCGTAAGTCTTTTGTAGTCTTTTCAGTTTCTGTTTAATATGGAAAAAACAACATTTTTAAAAGTTAGCGCGAATGTAATTATTTGCGTTAAACACGTGTGATAAATGTAAAGGTGTCGCGGCGAGATCTTGAGACGCTCAGAAATAATTGGATTGAAATTGCACGTACTCTCTATGCGCATCCGCGTCGCAACTGCAGTCGCAAGAACAGTCGCAACGGTCGCAATACGTCCGAGTACGTGCGGCGTGTCGGCGACCGGTGCGGCGCGGCGCAGCGGCGGCGTTTCCAAAAAAAGACCGTAGGTTTCGTTCTTTATACGTGTTATGCGCCACCCGCGTCTTTATTAGCCTCTCTTTCTCTCTTTGTTTCTTTCCGGAGTCGTTTCAGCAGCCTAAGGGATCAAAGGGCTAATATGATTTCTCTCTCTTTTTCCCTCTCTATGCCGCTCCCCTGCAGCGAGACACGCGTACGCTTACGACGTCACGCAACGAAAGGAGGAAGAACGTACGAGCGAGAGCGAGCGACTAATAACTCGCGAGCGGGAAGAAGACGTGAAACGCGCCGCGCCGCGAGTAATCGCGTGGCGCGCTGAATAACATTCGGCGTATAAAATAAACGCGCGCGCCGGCCGCGTACAAAGGACCCATAGTGACGAGCGGTATAAAAAAGATGTCTGTCAAGTTAGCACCTCCCCCACAAAAAAACGGAATAACACATATGTAGAAATTAAGTGCTCTTTATGTGCTAATTATGTGCTCTATTCGCGATTTTTGTGCTCAAGCAGTTTCGCGGGAAATCGCAATTGAAAGTAGGGGTGCTGGCTTAACGTAAGCTAGCACCCCCCTCATTAAAATTACATATAAAATAAAAAATTCAATATGCTAGAATTATGTTCTCTTTATGTGCTTTTAAATGCCTTAAACAAAATTAGTCTATCTATAATAGTTTAAAAGATATACGCAAAAAAAGATCTACATACTACTGATATAAGATTAAAGTATCAGTTAAAATACAGAAAGCGAAATAATTATTGTCTTAAAATGTTTTTCGATTAATGTGTTCTCGAAATATGCACAATGAGATTTCCGTGCTCATCCCCTTCAGCCGGCCAGAACGTTAGCACCCCATACGTACAAGAGTAAAGTACCAGTTAAAATATAGATAGCGAATTGGTTCTAGTCTTAAAATGTTCCTTAATTTATGTGCTTTCAAAATATCCACAATGAGATTTCCGTGCTCATCCCCTTCAGCCGGCCAGAACGTTAGCACCCCATACGTACAAGAGTAAAGTACCAGTTAAAATATAGATAGCGAATTGGTTCTAGTCTTAAAATGTTCCTCAATTTATATGCTTTTAAAATGTACAAAATAAGATTTTTGTGCTCATCTCTTTCGTCCGACAAACCTTCCTGAAAGTGAGCACCACTATACTTACAAGTGTAAAGTGCTTACTAACATAACAATTTTTGTTTCCAGCCTATTGATTATAAGCAGAAAATGTTTTATGAGCTTGTGGAATATGTATAATAAAATTTTAATGCTTTTTTTATGACAAAAATTATGAAAAAAAATCTAAGTAACATTAATTTTTTTACGAAAATGTTAGAATATCATTATATTATAATTTTATTTTATAACTTTTATTTTATAATTTTTTTAAATCTAGTTATTCCTATACCTACAATATATGTAAGATTAATGGTAATTTGATGTTGATTTTGCTATAAAGACAGAAACAATAGTTTACATAATTAAATCAGTTGAAATTGATCTGGTTAATGTATTGATTAAATTGTTTAATAAGACTTTTTTCAGAAAATTTTTTGAAATTAGTGTTTGTTGCATAAATATTGTTATATGTAAAATTATTAGCAAAACATAGGATAGTTATCAGTATCAAATATTTGATAGGGAGTAGATGGAAGTAGTACATGCAGGAATAGATAGGAAGAACTGTGGTATACAAGTAAAATAATTTTGTATATAAGTAATATAATTTTATTAATATTTATAAAATTAAATATATGTGTTTATATACATTTTTAAAGTTATTTAATATGAGTTATGAGTAAGTATTGCAAAGTCGCTAAACGTTATGGAGAATTTTTCACTAAGATTCTGAACAATATATAAATACTGAAATACATATAAGTAAACATATGTTTAACTAATTTTTAACATTCTCTTTCTAATCATAGAAACAAAATGTAATTTTTAAAATTAGTTAATCTTTAGTAAAGTTTAATATGTATTTATATAGAATCTTTCGTGTATTGTTTTTTATGATGATATTACATGAATTAATAGTGCAGTTCACGCTACAATTGCGCGACTAATACTTGAAGGATATATTTGTTTTATGATATATAAAAAAATATGGTAATAGAATATTTACATATTACACATATAATTGTGTTTATTAAAAAAAATTATATCAAAAAATTACATTGACGAAAAGAATTAATGTGATTATTATGCTTTTAAAACTTATACCAGACAAATCAATTTTAATTATTGAAGATTTTAAGACTAGAACCAATTCGCTATCTATATTTTAACTGGTACTTTACTCTTGTACGTATGGGGTGCTAACGTTCTGGCCGGCTGAAGGGGATGAGCACGGAAATCTCATTGTGCATATTTTGAAAGCACATAAATTAAGGAACATTTTAAGACTAGAACCAATTCGCTATCTATATTTTAACTGGTACTTTACTCTTGTACGTATGGGGTGCTAACGTTCTGGCCGGCTGAAGGGAATGAGCACGGAAATCTCATTGTGGATATTTTGAAAGCACATAAATTAAGGAATATTTTAAGACTAGAACCAATTCGCTATCTATATTTTAACTGGTACTTTACTCTTGTACGTATGGGGTGCTAACGTTCTGGCCGGCTGAAGGGGATGAGCACGGAAATCTCATTGTGGATATTTTGAAAGCACATAAATTAAGGAACATTTTAAGACTAGAACCAATTCGCTATCTATATTTTAACTGGTACTTTACTCTTGTACGTATGGGGTGCTAACGTTCTGGCCGGCTGAAGGGGATGAGCACGGAAATCTCATTGTGCATATTTTGAGAGCACATAAATTAAGGAACATTTTAAGACTAGAACCAATTCGCTATCTATATTTTAACTGGTACTTTACTCTTGTACGTATGGGGTGCTAACGTTCTGGCCGGCTGAAGGGGATGAGCACGGAAATCTCATTGTGGATATTTTGAAAGCACATAAATTAAGGAACATTTTAAGACTAGAACCAATTCGGTATCTATATTTTAACTGGTACTTTACTCTTGTACGTATGGGGTGCTAACGTTCTGGTTGGCTCAAGGGGATGAGCACGGAAATCTCATTGTGGATATTTTGAAAGCACATAAATTAAGGAACATTTTAAGACTAGAACCAATTCGCTATCTATATTTTAACTGGTTCTTTACTCTTGTACGTATGGGGTGCTAACGTTCTGGTTGGCTCAAGGGGATGAGCACGGAAATCTCATTGTGCATATTTCGAAAACACATTAATCGAAAAACATTTTAAGACAATAATTATTTCGCTTTCTGTATTTTAACTGATACTTTAATCTTATATCAGTAGTATGTAGATCTTTTTTTGCGTATATCTTTTAAACTATTATAGATAGACTAATTTTGTTTAAGGCATTTAAAAGCACATAAAGAGCACATAATTCTAGCATATTGAGTTTTTTATTTTATATGTAATTTTAATGAGGGGGGTGCTAGCTTACGTTAAGCCAGCACCCCCACTTTCAATTGCGATTTCCCGCGAAACTGCTCGAGCACAAAAATCGCGAATAGAGCACATAATTAGCACATAAAGAGCACTTAATTTCTACATATGTGTTATTCCGTTTTTTTGTGGGGGGGGGGTGCTAACTTAACAGACATATAAAAAAGTCGTCGTTCGCGGGAGAGGGAGGTAGACGAGCCAGCGAGAAACAGAGACAGGAGGAGAGCGAAAGAGAGTCCGGACCTCATCACCGCACGGGGAACGAGAAGAGGACGATAATCGCGCGAGAGGGCGACGCGGGGGGCCGTGCTCCGACGTGTCCCCTGCTTCCCCCTATCTTCCTTTCAGAGGCACGGGACGTCTCCCGAACTCCTGCGGTCCCGGTTTCTCGTCCGTAACTCGAGACGTGTAATTAGGAGCACCGGACCAAGATGAATGGCCAAGTGATGCTCGGTGAGTGGCGCAGCCTGGACGGGACGAGTGAAAGAGCGGAGAGAAAGGTGAAGGGAAGAAGAGAAGGGGGAGGGGTATCTACCGAAGGGTAGCAACCACGGGGCACCATAGCGTACTCGAGGGTTATCTCATACATTGCGCGCACCCCTGTCTCTCCCCTCTCTCCCCCTTAACTTCGGTGGTGGCCGATATTGGGTACAGATGTATATACCTACGTAATACCGCACCACCTCCCCCTTCCGTCTCCCATCCACCCCTCTCTCTCCCCGCAATGTGCGCCGAGTCTGCGTACACTCGTCGCTTCTCGTGTAGGTGTGCGCGGCTATCGAACCGGTTCCTCCTCTTTGAGAGCAGAACCACCGTCATGGTGGAGAGTAGCAGCATCCTTTCCTCACCACTTGGATCCCGTCTCGCCGTCGAGTCCTCGTGAGAATCGAGGAAGGATCCGCGAGAAGGGCACAAATTGGCCAGCTCCGATTTAGATGAGAGAATAGGTTTCTTTTTTTTCCTCGTAATTCTTCAATTTGCGTTGCAGAAAGAAAGTTGTGACTTTTCCCCTCATTTCTATTCCTTTTTTTATCCTGTCTGAAAGGCGGTGCGATAGCCGAGATAGTTGATAGAGAATGATAACCAACGATAGGATAACAGGTTCTTAAATTCGCGGTCTAGAACATAACGTTTGAAATAATTCTAAATCTCACTCATAAGTTCGATGACAGCGATGGAAGTTTGAGGGGAGAGTAGCATACAAATGCCCAATTTGTCATTTTTGTGCGGAATGCGAGCAATATTTGCTAACATTCCGCAATACTCTACTCTTTAAAAGTCGAAGAGTAAAATATCACTCAAAACGAGTGAAATGCAAGTGTAACGAAAAGTGAAAATTGACTCTGTGCACTTCGAGTGATTCGCCACTTGTAAGAAAGTGTAAAATTGCGCTCTATAAGTTGGAGTGAAAGGGCACTCTTTTCGAGTGCAGTAGATCAGTGTCTGTAGGAGTAAATTATGTCTACAATTTTGAGTGGAAAATTTCACTCTGTTAGTCATTTATCAGTCGATCTTTAGTAAATCGTGATTCACTACAGCTTTAGAGTGAGATCGTATCACTCCGGTAGAGCAGCCGCTCTAAAAATTTGAGTGAAAAATTCACTCCTATATTATGAGTGCCCGCATTTACTCAAATTAGAGTGACAACCCTCTCTTTTGGAGTGACTATCGTAATCACTGTAATGTATTAGTAATATATTACTCTATGAGATTTAGAGAGTATATATCACGTTAAAAACAGTCGTTATAAAGTGCCAACAAGAATAATCGACATGCAAGCAATTATGCGCAAAATAATACAATGCCTTTCACGCGAGGTACAAGCGCGACTTGAGTGAAAATAATAAGCATTTACGAAAGAATAGTTTCTCTGACGAAGGGATCAAAGGAGTCTTGCAGGACATTCCGAAATCTCTTTATGCATCACTTGAGACAATGTTAATCGTACGCTCAAAAAGCAGTCGGGTAACGACGGAAATATTTCACTCAACGAGTTACGCGATTTTATCGCGAAATAACAGCGTGCATCGAGCGTGTAACAATGCTCTCGGTGTAACGTATCGCGTTTACCGTATCGTGCCGATGCATTCGCCAGATACCCCCGCGGTTTCTTCGCGCACGAAATGATACCCTTCCGTCCCTTTGGCGATATCCGACCGGCCGGCGTAACTTCGAATCTACGGGTCCGGTCTATCTTCGAATCAATAGCGCCATAAAATCCGCGACGATTGTAGGAGAGTCGCCCGCGCGAGGGCAAAGGAATGATTCGTGAACTCTTTTTATAAACAAAAATACTTCTATACTCTTCGAAAAGAAACTGGAACTTTAATCAAAACTACAGAATTTTAAAGTAGAGGTGCCAACTTCATACACCCTAATTCGTGGCCGCTCCGTAACGCGCCTCCGATTTTTCTCTCCTTTTTTTTCCTTTGCGAATTCAAATCGGTCCGGTCGGCTAGGGCGCGCGATTCGAACTCAATTAACCGTAATTACAACGTCGGACGGTCAAAGAAGGAAGAGGGAAGAGACCGCGCGGTAACCGGTCAGAGCGGGCTGGAATCGGCGAGACGATCGGCGCGGGATCGCAAGAAAGGAAAGAGGGAGAAAAAGGAGAGGAAGGAGACGTCGTTACGGAAACTTCGATCGGCTCTCTTTCCTCCGCGTGATTCATCCCGACGGGCAGACAGACCCGCGGGAAGGTCAGTGGGAAGGGAGGGAAGAGCTTTGTGGTACATTCTACGCTACTCTGTTCGGTGCGGTACTTACACACGCAGACAAGCAGGCTCAGCAGAGCCGCGATGCGCCGCATCCTCCTAGATTGCGCAGATCAGCCGGGAATAATGTGTACACAATTGCTATCGCGCGCGCGAGGGACAGAGAGAAAGAGAAACACCCCGTGGCCGCGTGGTGGAATTCACGTTGCGATCATTTTCACGCCTGATAACTTTACGATGTACTACACGCGAGACAAGATCGAACGAGAAACGACCAGCACGAAGAGACGGGGCGGACGAACCCACGCCAGCGCGAAGCGACCCCTGGATGCACTCGGTTCGCCTCGCCAGTCAGCGCGATTGCCGGTGTTGCCACCAGAGAACGCAACCTGTCGGTCACCCCTAAGGGATAACTACCCCTGTAGAGTAGCCCAATTAGCAGACAAATTGAATATTTTTGAATTATTCTTTTTTATATAATTTGAGAATTATTTAGGGAAATTTAGGAAAATTATTTAAACATTTGGGTAATAATATTTTTTTGTTATTAACAAAATTTTATTAAATGTCAAATTAGCAGATAGCGACTATGTTTAATGTGTACTATAAATAGAATCGATTAAAAATTATTTGGGGATGTCATCTTCATTATAATTTTTATTTGGAAAAAGTCGGTTTTTGCCTTATTGTTTACTCACCGATTTGACTGAATTTATCAAGAGACACGGTAGTGTCTCGCGCCAAGTACGCGCGAAGCGAGACGCACCGTGACTCTTTTACGCGAACGCATGAGTTGCGAGTATCCGAGATTTTGAGATCTCAATAACGAGTGAACGGATCAATTTCTAAGTAGGTTCGATCGATAGCTTGGGGTTTGATTTATAAATAAGAGTCTTTTTTTTCCGTTACGTGCCCTACGAGCGAAGATATTGCGATGCAAAGTCCAAATGTGGAAAATTTTTTTTTAAGAAACGTCCACGTCGGACAAAAATGGCGGCTGGTGTGTCACTTTCCCATTTTTGACACGAGAGTGCATTCGTGCACTGTCGCAGTGCGTGAGAGTGACAGTTTTTTACAACCTAGAAAAGGATAAGTGTAAGTGTGTGATAGTCGTGACCGTTGCCGCGTCGTGACAGATAGTGAAATATATATAAGTATTGACCGTAGAGAGCTGATGCCGATAGATCTTTAAGAAGGAAGGTGTATCTACAAAATCGTACAAACACGTACGTATATGCTGTCTTGTAAAAGTTGTCAAACTGTATGTTTACGCGAGCGTTACTTCTGTAGTAACTTACGATAATTCACTCGTTTACGCGGAGTAAATTATCGTAAGTTACTACAAAATCCCGTTTACGCGAAGGAAAATTCTGTTTACGCGAAGGAATTATCGTAAGTTTACTACAGAAGTAACGCTCGCGTGTAAACGTAGTAAGTGAAATATATAAAGTATTAACCACAGAGAGATGTCGAGGAGATCTTTAAAAGAAGGAAGGTATATTCAAAATGGCACACGTACGTATATGCTGTCTTGTAAAAGTTGTCGAACTATATAATGTTTACGCGAGTGAGTACATCTATAGTAACTTACAGTAATTCATATTAAGATACGTCGTCGTCTCTCAATCAGAGAAACGTAACCTTCACTACTTTCAACGGTGGCTCTTGATTTCCGATCATAATAGTTACTATAAAATCTCCCGTTTACGCGGAGGAATTATCGTATCGTAAGTTACTACAGAAGTAACGTTTGCGTAAATAGGTTATAAAAATAACACAATGTTATATATGTGGTTTGCCGTGAATATATATATATATATATATGTGTGTGTGTGTGTGTGTGTGTGTGTGTGTGTGTGTGTGTGTGTGTGTGTGTGTGTGTGTGTGTGTGTGTGATTTCTGCCTAGTGCTCTGAATGTCATCTAGTCATACATATCAAGAACTTTCGATGGGCTTCTTCAGAAGATAGGATATGAAGAAAATCCTAATGCATGATGACGATACCACAAAGATGCTAAGGCTAGATGCCACGAAATGTGCATGTATCGTCGATCACGCGGAATGCAAGAGAAAATCCGCCGTTAAATTGAGCGAACATTCACGAATCCTGATACCCACAAGTAATTTCTTACAATCTTTTTATGATCCTGATTATCTCATAATTTGTATTTTTGTACGTGTATTTTATGCTTTGATAGAAGGAACGTGAAAAAGAGCAGGAAAAGGAAAGAGCACTAGCGGCGAAGCAGACAGAAAAGAACAAACAGAAGAAACAGATTCAAGCTTTGTCTTTTAATCTGGACGAAGACGAAGATGAAGCTGAGATGTCTTCTGACGAAGACAATGCTGAAAAATCCCCGCAGTCAGAAAATGTGCAATCTGATGGCCCTGCGATTAAGAAGATTTAGAAAAATCCAGATGTAGATACATGTTTTTTGCCAGTAGGGAAAGGGACGAGGAGGAAAATAAACTTAGGGAAGAATTGAGACAAGAATGGGCTAGAAAGCAGAACGCGTTGAAGGAAGAAGAAATTGAGATCACATTCAGTTATTGGGATGGATCTGACCATCGTCGGAGTGTTATAATGAAGAAAGGTGAATGTCTCAGTGGTTTAGAGAACGTTTAAGTTATTAAAATACTCCAGTGTCACTTTTGGAGTAACATTGGCACGATATATAATGTTCTGCTGCATAAATTAAATTTTCACATACAGGTAATTCTATCTATTAGGTTCTTCAGAGATGTTTAGAAGTTCTGAGGCCCGAATTCAGCGAGCTTAAAACAGTAATGGCAGATCAGTTAATGTATGTCAAGGAGAATCTTATATTACCGCACCATTATGATACGTTTTACTGCAACTGTAACTGATTTTATTGTAACTAAGGTAAATATACCAAATGATAAAACTTATGAAGCAATATCACAATGTTGGCATGTTATTTTAATGTATGTAATATTGCGATTAGGCACGAGGAAAGAGCGGGCCTCTGTTCAAATTTGACGTTCACGATGATATTCGTATTATGCACGATGCTTCTGTCAAAACCGAGGAATCACATGTCGGAAAAGTTTTACTTAGGTATTTATTATTTAAAAAATATTTTGCATAATTCTTTTTTATGTTATTTTTTTATTTTTCTCATTAGATCGTGGTACGAGAGGAACAAACACATTTTTCCAGCGAGTAGATGGGAACCTTTTGATCCAACGAAAAGTTACAAGTATACAGTGTCGGATAAAAATAGGAAGAAAGCTAAAATCTGATCTTAGATTCAACGAATTGTCCAATTTTGTTTAAAGGATTCAGATTTAAGGACTGTAAATATTATAACCAGATAAATAACTTTGTTTCATCGTACAATTGATTCATTATAAAACAGCTGATTATATATATATATATGTAGGTCCGGAAGTATGTTCCAGGACTTTTATTTTTGATATCGGTATATTCCGGGACATTTGGCAGTTTCCAGGACTGTCCTGGAAAAAATTCATGTCCTACGGCAATTTTCGGGACAGTTTTTTGAATCTGATTACATATATATGCGTTATATTCCAGGACTGTACATTTCAAAAAACGTAAACAGTCCCGGAACATACCTCTGGACCTACATATATATATATATATATATATATATATATATATATATATTGTAGCTACATTGTATTTTTAAGGACTGTGATTTTAATTCATTCAGTTATGTGATAATATTTAATTCATTTACTCGATTATATAGCTCTACTAAATAGTTAAGTTTTCGCAAACATTTGGAGGGAAAATAAAAATACATGAATAGTTTAATGACTTGAATATAATAATTACAATTGAAAATACAAAACCATACTTTAATTCATTCCGATACAGAAACAGTATTAAAGTATTAATCCATGATCAGATCCTCTAACAGAAATCTATTTACAAATATTAGATGTATCATCTCTTGTCATTTCTTGAAGATAACTATACAAAAATAAATATATACAATTATATCGATTATAATCACGTATTATTCATAGATTTGATACAAGTTGGATCCATGTATGTAATATTTTTGGGAAAATGGTCCATTATAATAAACTTTTTCTCAGTCGATCTGTTCAAGCAGTCAAGGAATCCGAACCAATAAATAACTAGTCCAGACCCGAATCTGTTCCAGTAGTTTCCAGTTTCGTATCGTTTTATATTCTTCATGTGTTTTTAATACATGAATTATTACTTATTTGAAAATTAATAATTAGTGGATAAGGAATAATCACATTGTCAGGTAAATTTTTTATTTTAAAAATAATTGATTTAATATAAATAATTTAATTATTGCAGATAAACATGATTTAAAAAACAGGTTAATATTATATATATGTATATATACGATATATATGTGTATTTATATCTACCTAACATAGAGAATTTACAAGAATAACATTAAATATAATAAATAGGTATTTAGATGTGAAATTTTTAATCAATAAATACATATTTAATAAATTTCAAAAATAGGAGACAATAATTCTATATTATAACTATTATTACATTTAATGTTATAGCGATTCTCTATATAATACGAATATAAATACACATATATGTATATTTGTAAAAAGTAAAAGGTTTCATATATATATATATATATATATATATATATATATATATATAAATTTAATAAAAATTTAATTCGTTGTTATTGTCAATTTGTGAATAATTAAAAAATAAAAAATGGAAATTTTTTGCCGATACTTGCTTATCACTACAAAACGCATGATATCAGTACAAAATTACCTTTTTCAAAAAAAGGTAAAAAAAGGCGCCAAGTACACGCGCAATGTATGTTGTAAATCTAAAAATCTTAAATGGTAGTAGCTTTATTTCTTCCTAACAAAATAATTCACAAAATTGCGTTACCTAACTCAACCCAAGTGATATGTATAGTAGCTTTATATTTTTCTCCCTAACAGAATAATTCACAAAATTGCGTTACCTAATTCAACCTAAGTGATACGTATTTCAAAAAAAGATGTGAAATTTTTAAATTGCGCCAATTGCGAAGAGAATATATATACTTTGAAAAATAATTGTTGTGCAACTACTTTTAAAAAATAAAACAAAATTGTGTTACCTAACTCAGTCCAAGTGGTATGTATCTTTGTATTCCTGAGAGTCTTTTTATCAACCCAAGTGGTAGTAGTTTTAATTCTCTTTGATAAAATTGTAATATTACAAAGAATTATTTTAATCACAAAGAATTAAAGAGGTAACATAAAATAAAAATATTTAATTAAAATAAAATAAATAAATTTTTCTTGTAAAAAACTTGGCGCTGCTTTTTTAAGGTCAACCCAGACAAACTTGCATAGGTGCATAAACCTATGCATAAAGAGATGGATTGGTCTATTTCCTTTTGCACATATACATATAAACCAATTAATTTCTTATGTTTATGCGCTATGCAAATTTGTCTGGATAAGAGCCTCCGCACAAGACTCTCGTATGATAGCGTAGCGTAACGTAACGTGGATTAACGCACAAGAAACGTATCGGAAGAGCCTCCGCACAAAATTTTCGTATGGTAACGTAACGTAGATCAACGCACAAGAAACGTATTGACGTATAAAGCGTCATCTACAATGGCAGCAGGAGTATACAGTAAGACGTAAGCAGTAAGTTATTGACTAATGGGATTTTTACAATTCAAGAATAATCGACTGTGATTGGTCAATAGAATAGTTTACTGCTTACGTCTTATTGCATACTCCTGCTGCCATTGTAGACGACGCTTAACGCCGTAACTGATACGTTTCTTGTGCGTTGACCCACGTTTCGTTACACTACGTTGCCATACGAAAGTCTTGTGCAAAGGTTCTAAACCTTAAAAAAGCAGCGCCAAGTTTTTTACAAGAAAAATTTATTTATTTTATTTTAATTAAATATTTTTATTTTATGTTACCTCTTTAATTCTTTGTGATTAAAATAATTCTTTGTAATATTATAATTTTATCAAAGAGAATTAAAACTACTACCACTTGGGTTGATAAAAAGACTCTCAGGAATACAAAGATACATACCACTTGGACTGAGTTAGGTAACACAATTTTGTTTTATTTTTTAAAAGTAGTTGCACAACAATTATTTTTCAAAGTATATATATTCTCTTCGCAATTGGCGCAATTTAAAAATTTCACATCTTTTTTTGAAATACGTATCACTTAGGTTGAATTAGGTAACGCAATTTTGTGAATTATTCTGTTAGGGAGAAAAATATAAAGCTACTATACATATCACTTGGGTTGAGTTAGGTAACGCAATTTTGTGAATTATTTTGTTAGGAAGAAATAAAGCTACTACCATTTAAGATTTTTAGATTTATTAGGTATATACGTGAGCATCAGAGAGAGCATGCGCAATGACGTAAAACATGACGTAAAGTGCGCGAAATTTAAAATATACTTATTATATACTATTATAATAAAAACCGATAATAGGGTCCAATTTGTAAAAAATAAGTTGTTTAAAAAATTATTTTCATGAACCTTATATTTGTTCAAATTAAATGGAATGACTTTAAAACGATATTAACAATGTAATTTTTCAATAAAAATTATTAAAACTGCTTATAAAAAGAGAGGGGATAAAACGCGTTGTGATTGGCTGAGACCGCGTGTGACGTCATGATTCAGTAATTTCAAACTGCTGCTATACGGTACTTTATGTATTTACGTATTTACCGATTGTTTTGTTGCAATGTGGCAAATAATTAACACGGAATTTGTTAAAGCACAGTCGGATAACTTACTCAAAGTAACAGTATTAATGGTTTCCGATTTTTTTGCTGAAAGTGATGTGTTTAATATCGCAGAAACTCGTGGTGTAAAAGCTAAGAAGTAAGTATATTTTTAAAAACTTGTAATAACAGGAAATAAATTATAAAATTTATAGACAGATACAAGATACAGTATGGAACGATATATCAAAGTATATTAATTTGAGTATTATATACAACACATGACATAACCTTTAATACACTCTTGTCATCTTGTCGATGTACATTTCGATAGAGCTGAAGGTGAAAACTAACGGCGATCCAGCAGTTGGATATGTTGAATTGAAACGGGAAAAAAGCTTATGCCATATCAGAGGAAAGGTTTGTCCTGAGCACAGAGTAAACAATAAGGCGTGTATGCTGTATCGATGCTCGTTAACGAGGAAACTGAGAAGGTCGAAAAATCATCTGCGGGTGAATAATTAATATCTTATTTATATATAGTTTAACTCAATGAAAATTATATGCTCGATAATCATTTTAATATTACTTGAATTACCAATGTTGGTGTCAATATGCAACGACTCGATTGTAATAGATTCTGTGGATTCACATTCCATGCTACTATCGATTACTGTTTCAGTTTGTAGGATTTCGTTTAAGGTTTCTATTTTCTGGCGTTTCAGAACTACTGGACGCGTCGGTTTAACATGAGCATATTGTCTATCAGGTTGACAGTTAAATATCCGAGGTGTGCATCTTTCTTCAGTCGTACAGATGCATTTGGATCGAGTCGTACTCTCGTATAATTTTCTATATCTTCTTGCAACTATAACGGAACGTTACGATTATGTTTTGTTAAATATATCTATTCACAAAGTTTAACTTACATAGAAATGATCTTGACAGCAAAACAAGCTGGTGCTAAGCGATATCGATGAAGTATCATTCCGTCTTGCGATTTCGAACCATTTCTTCCTAATATCTCCTTTTAGCACCGATACAAAATTTTTTAAAGGTGTAGAAATAGTTGTACTTTTACACAAGGGAACAAAGCACCACTTGTAATTGCGTTTCTTTACTGTAATTCGTTTCTTTTCGGTAATTTTTGATGCTTTCAAAACAAACTGATCTAACCTGTTTACTGAATAATGACGTCACATCGACGACGCCATCAAGGCGCGCGAAAAACTGGGCGTTTAAATCAATCGCAATTTTCAAACTCATTAAAAAAATTATTTAACGATTTTTAATTACTTTTGTTATTGTAATAGTTGTTTTTAGTATCAGAACTTTAATTTAAAATGAAAAACGAAAAATCGTGGAGGACCCTTTTGATATTTTTTTACGGCTCTCTTGATAAAAATCTATGTTGTGACTGCGACAGTGATAATCAATCGGCGGAATCCGAAGAATATGTAATCTTCAATTTTCTTTTATTTAAAAGTATGTACATATGTAGACAGGAGAGAGGCTCCGTCACAGGCAAAGCTCCTCCCTCGCATAAAAAAGCTAATCTAACTCCAACAAAGTTATTTCTAAAAATTGAAATTAAAATTTGATAGAAAAAACTAATCTAACTCCAAGCCTATTCTGACCAAATTTTAATTTCTGGTTTTTCGAAGTAGGCTTGGAGTTAGATTAGTTTTTTTATGCGGGGGAGGAACTTCGCCACTTACATGTGTACTTTTAAATAAAAGAAAATAAGTAGGTTTTTTCATCCCACCTGTCAATTTTGACAATTGATAACACTTGATAACTTTTGTTCCATTTGAGAGCGACGATTTTAACTTTTATATTCGGATTTAACACGCCAAAATACACAATATTTGTTAAGTTTTAGCCAAATCGGTGAGAGGAAGCCACTTTCCTTAATTCATAATTACCCGAAGATTTATTTAAATTATAAAAAAGCGACTTTTTCCAAATAAAGATTACAACAAAGATGTCATCCCCAAATGATTTCCAATCGATTCTATAATATTCATTGTACACATTAAACATACAATAGTTGCTATCTGCTAACTTGACGCTCGATAAAATTTTGTTAATAATTAACAAATTAAACTTTCCTAAAAGATTCCCAAATTATATAAAAAAGAATAATTTAAAAATATTTAATTTGTCTGCTAACTCTATGGCGGTGGGATATCTGGGGGATGACGGGTGGTTCCGTGGCTGCGCGAGTAATTATAGTAACTCAAAAGTCCGTAATTTGATTCCGGCCCGGCCTTCATTCCGCGTATATCTTGTTTAAGAGGTGGATTCCCTGTTTAATGGGAAGTTAAGGATTAAATATCCATATGGATTGATAATTGTTTTATAGCCGGTAAGAGCTTAGTATTCAGCGCCATCACTTCTTATACTTTGCATTACCTCCTCCTTCCTCTCCGAAGAGATAAGCATGAGATATCTTAGGGTGTGGTTACATGGACTGATATTTTCCGCGTAACGCGTAACCGCGTAACCAATTAAGCCTTGTGTCCACGATGCTAGAAATCGATCCGAGTCTTCGGTCTGAGAAAAAGTTACTAGAACTCGAATCGTACACAGGCAACTCGGATGAATTTCTCGAATAGAAATCTCGTACAGAAAAATGTATCCTGTCCCATTTTTCCGTACAAGTTGTTGATTCAATTTCATGTTCCCAACGTTATTACTTTATAAATAGCTAATCAATGATGGTCAATGTAACGTTGGACAACGGAAATGTATAATATAACTTTCATAAATCTTTGCTAGCATAGTGGACACAGGCCTTTAGAAGAGCGTTTCGCATTTTCGGTTACGCATATTCGCACTTCTGATTGATTACGCGATACGCGTTACGCAGAAAATATCAGTCTATGTGACCGCACCCTTAGGGTTCGTTCCGATTCCCCACCTGGGTGCTGAAAATCTGTAGTGCACGTAACATACACTATAAGATTTTTAACACTCGGGTGGGGAATCCGAACGTAGCCCTAGATATCCATTATCTATAGGGAGAATCCTAATATTTAATATTTATAATTCTTATTCATAATATATATGCTCTATTGTGCGCAGGGTCTTACGTGCAGTAAAAATTATAATAATTCATAACATCTACGTTATGTATACTGTAATGCTTAATATATCATCTATGTAAACAATGAATATAATGAATGGATCATCAAAGATTTATATTTCGTAAAAAATATCGGAAATTTATAATTTTGTTTGCAATTTTATTTTTAGTTGCTATTATCTAGTTTGGGCACAGTATATAATTAATAAATAATTTATAACAGTAATGCATTTAATCTGATCTATTCTCTTCAAAATTACCTTTTACTTTTGTAGAATCCCGGTAAAAAATTTTTTATATAAAAACATCTAAATATATAATTATATAATACATATTATATAAAATATTATATAAAATATGCCCATATATATGTCCATACTGTTTTTTTCTTTTGTATAATCTCTGTTTGAATGTACAAGAAAAACAATAAAATAAAGAATTAAAAAATAATTAAAAGGATAATTTTTGCATTGTTTTTTTACAAAAAAATAAAGTCTGTGCAAATGTGAAAAATTTGCTCATATATAATTATATATAATCATATTTTAATTATATATATTATTACAATTATATATAATTATATATAATTATACATATATAGGCAAATAAATGGACAATGCAAAAACAATAAAAAAACAATGCAAAAATTATTCTTTTAATTATTTTCTAATTCTTTTTCTTATTATTTTTCTTGTACATATGAACAGAGATTATACAAGAGAAAAAGAACATATATGGAAATATATTGACATATTTTATATAATATTTTATCTAATATTATATAATTATATATATTAAGATGTGTTTTTATAATAAAATTTTTTTACTGAGATTGTTTGCAAAAGTACAGCTCAAAAAGAAAAATCAATCAATCAATAATTTAATTTATAATTAGTTATAATTCTCATTGTTTAAGTACATATATGAAAAAGTTTTATGTAAATATAAAGGAAACGTAGTAAACAATTCATGTAGATGTAATCTTGAAATTTACAGCACAACCCTGAAAGTGGACACAAAACCGCGTTAAGTGGAACCCGTTCACTGGCGCCTCTATGTATATATGTATATATGTATATATATACGTACAAAACGTGGACATTTTGAATTATGTAGCTATGTGCACGAATATTTCCAAAGGATAATGATTTTGTACGAGAACTCAAAAGTTAAAGAATAAAATGTATTATGTTCATTATGGAATACTTCTCGAAACACATAGCGCTTTATGAAATAATTTTTTATAAATGTTTATATTTGTTAGAAATCATAAGTTGATCGCGCTGTGCGTTTATCTGATCGCCGAATCAGAAGCGTAAAATTGCTTAAACGCATGCATGTGATTGCCATAAAATAATCGAATCTATAACGTTCGTTTATAACATGGATTTTCTGCCCATTTCAATTCGAGAAGTTTCGTTAACTTTCTCTTTATTGCAAAGTCAAGCAACAATCGTTTTTATACGTGAAAAAAATTTATGTTGTAAACTTGTTTTGTCAAACATCAGCAACGATCTTCCAACGCAAAACTCGCCGCAAATCTGCGCGATGCGATAACGTAGACCGCCTCCCGCCAATCACACAACCGAAATTCGCGTTTCTCACTTCGCAGGGACGAATCACTCGCGTACGTCTCCTAGCTGGCTTCCAATTGCGCACGTCGTCGCCCTTCGATCTCCTCTAATTGTTTCAAATGCTTTAATGTAATTGGAGATCTACGAAGAAAGGGCCTTTTTTCCGATCTTATAAGAGGATAATCGCGACAACCAGGAGCTCTCGTTTTCGTTGTTCATCCGCTCAGTATACTTATACTACCGCTCGTTCAACTCGGGAAAAAATACCTCTTATTTGTTCATATTAGTAGATATATAATTATATATAGTCATATAAGAAATGGAAATATAATCTTGAACAATATTATGTGGGACCCCGCTAGATGGAAGCAGCAGCGAGCAAGCGCTGGCAAGCGTGTGATCCAGAGACGAAAGACTCTTGCCGAAGAATTAAGATATCCGTTACTTATATATGGTAACTGTATACTATCCCAGCAAACGAAAAAAGATTGAAAAGAATTAAAACGGGATTGCCAGGAATTCAATTAAGGACTTTCCGAATTCCATTCTGTCCAAAAAAGGGATTGAAATAGTTTCAATATTATGGAATTCCTTATTTTGGAAAGAATTTGTCTTTTTTGAATCCCATCCAATTCCGACACAAAAATATTATACCACTGAATGCCAGGTTAGGGATTGGAAAGTTTCGTGATGAATTCCATTGAATACCATTGATTCCATTAACGAAATGAATACCACTGAATGCCAGGTTAGGGATTGGAAAGTTTCGTGATGAATTCCATTGAATACCATTGATTCCATTAACGAAATGAATACCATTGAATGCCAAACTAGGAATTAAAAATTTCCGTATTGAATTCCATTGAATTCCGTCTATTCTGACAATAAAATGAATACCATTGAATGCCAGGATAGGGATTGAAAAGTTTCCGTGTTAAACTCTGTGGCGGTACGCGCCACCAATAGTACACGCCCGCGCGGTATCTGCATTACCGGCAGTTCGCGTCGACGCCGCTAGGCGTCGCATCGCCGGGGCATCTTCTCGAGTTCAAAGTTTCGTCTCGACCGCTATGTAAAGGGACCCCCTACGGTGCCTGACAGATCTTACAAATCTCATTTTCGGGCTAATTGCCCGTCGGCAGTACTGCGTGTAATGCCCTTAGGCATACACAAAAGCTCACCGACGAACAACGGCGCTTGGTTGCCCAACGGAGGCGCGAGACGTTTTCTAAACCATCTAATGCCATGCAATTCCATAACCTTTACGGATTCCATAGGATTGGATGGAATTGAAATTTTTCTTTTTTGGATTCCATGGGATTGGACCATCTCATTTCGAATCCCATCTAATTTCATCTAATTCCGCCAAAAAAGGGATTCAAAAGTATTAAAAAATTTCAATATCTTTTAATCCTTTTGCGTTTGCTGGGATTTCACTTAAAATATATTACTCTTTCATTTAACCATATTCCTACAAATATTGGGGGCTCGTCCGGGATTTGGCCAAAGTGGAAAGAGCCGTCAAGCTGGTACATAAGCAGCGGAAGATTTTCAAGGTTAGGTTAACCTCGGCGAAAAGCTACGCACGACGTTGCGAGAAAGAACGAAGACTGCTAAGACAATGGAGAGGCTCGAGCAAATAAAGGTAGTAGCCAATAATATTAAGACGAGTTCTACGAAGGCTATAAAGGCGCTGCACAGGTTAGTGTTTGAGCAGAAAGGAGATCGCGGTAATCGGAAGCGGTTTCGCGAATTCGGCGGTTTCGCGTTTGCTAGCGATTCAGAGGAGTATAAAAAGAAAATAACATACGCGGATGCACATCTCGGATGGGGAAATTTAGTCTCAATTTGTAACATTTTGGCGATCAATTATGCAGGCACAAAGAGAGAGCTGACGCAGAGGATCTGTGGTTATTTGCTGGATCTCGACACGCTTATCGAAGCCCACGAAGCTAGAAAAGATGATAACGACGATAACGACGACAAAGAAGAGGATGCTAACGACGATGGTGACGACGACACCAATGAAGACCGAGCGGAAGCTAGCAAAAACGAGAACAAAGAAAATAATGAAGATGAAAACAGGTAGATCAGGTAGGACTAGAAATACGATGGTTAAAAATAAATTTGCAATGACGTTCAGGGATGTGGAGGATTCGATCACATCCTTCAGCGGGGACGAGAAATATCCAGTGGCACGATGAATTACGGACTTCGAAGAAGCAGCTGAGATTTATGAATAGACAGACATACAGAAAATGATATTCGCTAAGAAATCGTTACGAGGATTAGCCAAGCTGTTTATTCAAGGGGAAAGAGGATTGAATACGTGGAGGAAATTAAAGAAGGCATTCCAAGACGAATTTAAAGATAAGATAAATAGCGCTGAATTACACAGACAGATGGACAAGAGGAAAATAAAAAAGAATGAATTAGTGCAAGCGTATTTTCTCACCATGAGAGAGATAGCAGCCAGATGAGAAATAGAGGAAGAAGCGCTATTCCAGTATGTCATTGATGGTATAGATGACCAGCCGTCGAATAAAGGTATTTTGTATGGCGCCAAAAATGTAAAGAGTTTAAAGAAAAACCAAAAGCGTACGAGAAGATGAGAACGAAGAGTACTAGTAATAGTAAATTGCCGTTCTACAATGAATAAGAAGACAAAACAGAAGGAAGAGATTCGTTGATTCAACTGCGGCGAAATAGGCCATAAATCAACGACGTGCGAGAACAAGAGTAAGGGCCTTAAATGTTTCAGATGCAACGAATTCGGACACAAGTCAAATTATTGGAAAAAGGAGAAACTGAAGAGAACAAAAGAAGACGAAGAAGGAACTAAGAAAAGCGAATCCGTGAATAGTCTTGACGCTCCTACAAACATGTATAAGAAAATAGAAATCGCAAGCAAGAAGTTCAAGGCGCTATTTGATACCGGCAGTCAGCATAATATTGTTAGTCAGAGCGTGTACAAAAAAATCGGAGCACCAGCGCTGTTGGATTCCGCTTTATGCTTTTCCGGATTTGGTGGAAGTAAAGTTAAGCCACTAGGATGTTTTAGAGGCAATATCTTAATCAACGGCAAACGTTTTCATGTGACAATCTACGTGGTTGCCGATGACGTCATGACGACGAAAGCAGTCGTCGGGAATGAACTTTTATCTTAAGCAGAAATTAAAATAAATCAAGAAGGCTTTACCATTAACAAGATAAAAGAGATAGAAAGCATTCTCTCAGCGAGTTACAGCATTGAAACAGATACACCTGCTATTGGACACACCGTCGATGAAGAAAAGAGAAAGGAAGTACAGACGCTTTTAGATAATTACATGCCTAAGAAGACTAAGGAGACTAATATCAAAATGACAATTACATTGGACGATGATCAGAAGATCTTTGCCACGACCACGACGTTTACCACTTCCAGAAAGAAAAGTCGTGTTAGAACAAGTAGGTCAATGGATTAAACAAGGAATAATCGAGCCGTGCTCACCGCAGTACGCTGGTCAAGTTGTGGTAACTAAGAAAAAGGATGGAACTCCACGAATCTGTATTGATTATACAGCAATTAATAGAGTTATGGTGAAAGATCGCTATCTCTGCCTCTTATAGAAGACATTTTAGATAAGTTGCAAGATTCCCGTGTTTTCAGCAGTCTGGATCTAAGAAACGGATTTTTTTATGTTGCTGTTAACAAGAGTAGTAAAAAATATACTGCATTTGTGACGCACGATGGACTGCAGTATCAATTCCGCAAGATACCGTTTGGACTGTGCAACTCACCAGCAGTGTTCCAGCGTTTCATTAACAGAATATTTCAAGACATGACAATAAAAGGAATCGCGCTGCCGTACATCGACGATTTGATAATACCAGCAAAGGATATGGAAGACGCAATTCAGAAGCTGAAGTTGGTGTTGAAGCGGGCGGAAGAGTATGGACTAGAGATTAACAAAAAGAAGTGCCAGTTGTTGTAACGACGTATTGAATTCTTGGGACATATCATCGAGGATGGGAAGTTGTACCCGTCATCGGAGAAAACGAAAGCAGTAATGAAATTCCCAGAACCGAAAACTCTCAAGCAAATACAGAGTTTCTTAGGCCTAACCGGTTATTTCCGGAAATTTATCCCACAGTACTCCCGTATCGCAAAGCCGTTGAGCGATCTGTTGAAGAAAAAACAATCGTTCCGATTTAAAGAAGAAGAAGTTAATGCTTTTAGAACATTAAAACAATGCTTAACAGAAGAACCGGTTCTAAGCATTTTCAATCAAGAGTACGAGACTGAGGTTCATACCGATGCCAGCCAGGATGTTATGGTGTCGTGATGTTGCAAAAATTCCTTGAAGATTGTAAACTGCATTCCATGTACTTTATGAGTAAGAAGACGTCAGATGCTGAAAGAAGGTATTTTAGCTACAAGCTTGAGGCGTTGGCAGTAGTAGAAGCCTTGAAGAAGTTCCGCGTCTACTTGTTAGGCAAGTCATTCAAGATCATTACGGATTGCGCTGCATTTCAGCAAACGATGCGGAAAAAGGATCTCACGCCGCGTATAGCACGATGGGCTCTGTTCCTGGAGGATTATAATTATACTATTGAGCACCGATCTAGATCACGATTGAAACATGTTGATGGGCTCAGTCGCTACCCAGTGATGACAATGAGATCTGTTAGCAATATCGTTCCGAAGATGAAGAAAGCACAGGATGACGATGAAATCATTAAAGGAATTAACCCAGGTAGCAAACACAAGTCATTTTGACGTCAAATAGTAGTCATGGTTGTACAAATGACGTCAAATGACCAAAAAGCGACTATGGCTGCGGTCCACTTGACGCTACAAATGCTTCGAAGCATTCCTCTTCTCTTTTCTTTCAATGAAGAAAGAAGGAGAAGAAAAATGCTTTAAAGCATTTGTAGCGTCAAGTGGACCGCAACCTGTCTTTAAAAATGACATTATACTGACGTTATTCCATAACGTCATTATAAGGTCTATTTTTAGTCATTTTTGGTCTATGACATCTAATGACGACTAATAATGGACGTTTATAAGACGTCATTTCTTAAACCATCTAAAGACGTCATTTTAAAGACGTCTTAAAGTCGCCCAAATAAGGTCTTTTCGTAATATAACTATTTTTGCTTCTTAATATTGTATAATAAAGTAATAATAAAATAAAAACCACAAAATTAACTACAATATGTTTGTTTCGCAACTTTATGATTGAAGTGGCGAATTTATGGTATAAGTGGATGTAGTTGCGTATGATTATAGTTTTATGATAACTATTTCATGCAGTGTTATAGCTATCAAGAAGATTATCATTACAAGATTTTTGAACACTTTAAAGATGTACCTGTTATAGACAAGTACAGTTAATAAGGAAGCATCAGGGTGAGAAGATCGTCACTGTCCACTGGATCATCGAAATCAAGCGACTCGGGCGCGGTACTGTGCTAGGATAGGTGACCGCCTTGAGAGCGGCTATACGCATATGGCATGTAACGAAACAGTTAAAAAAGCTTTTTTTTTCTTAGATAAAAAAAAAGAACATTTTTTTATAAACGTTTATCAAGTAGACATTTTAAAATTTTAATTTTATAAAAAACATTTCTGGAAACCGGTATGTTGTACAATGGACCTATTTTTGCCGTCAATAAGACGTCAGAAAATGACGTCAAAATAACGTATCCGCGATGACGTCAATTGTCTGTGACATTAGACCGTCATTTTAACGTCATTATGCCGCCAGTTAGTACGTCAGGAATGGTTAGTAAAGGACCAAAATTTGACGTAAAAATGACTTGTGTTTGCTACCTGGGAAGGAGCACTTGACAAAAGAACCATACCAGGACTATTTGTTACGACATGGATTGGTTTATAAGCAGTTGCATGGTTGCGAGTTGATCGTAGTCCCTAAAACGATGCAATATGAGATTATAAGAAATGTGCATGAGAGGGGCCATTTTGCTGCCAAGAGGACCGAAGATGAGGTAAAACGAGAGTTTTTCATTCCTGAACTCCACGCTAAAGTCGAAAAGTGCATCGCAAACTGCGTAAAATGCATCCTGATTAATAGAAAGTCGGAAAAGCAAGAAAGGGTATCTACATTCGTTAAGGGTCCATATACCTCAGTAGGTCCAAAAAAGGTGATTTTTGTGCATTTTTTGTGGGGAAAGTAAACAAAATAAATCATTCAATATTTTTGGATTATATTTATGATACTTTTAAGTAGTTATAAAAATTTTTTTAGCCCATTTGGCGAAGCGGGATACTGGGCAACGGCGACCTGTGCGCGGAATAGGTTGCTACATGGCGAAAGTCCTCCAGGTCGTAAAATATGTCTGAAACATCGAATCAATCGATTTTCCTGTTCAGTACAAGTGTCCCTATAGAGTAGACTACAATCATATCGATATATGCAATATTTAATTTTTTATAAGCAAAAAAGTATCGAAAGTTTATAGTGAAAATTAATTTTTCTTTTTAAACTGCCGCCATTTTATGAATTTTTATTCAAAATAATTTTTTTTAGTCTACTCTATAGAGACACTTGTACTGAACAGGAAAATCGATTAATTCGATGTTTCAGACACATTTTACGACTTGGAGGACTTCCGCCATGGAGCAACCTATTCCGCGCACAGGTCGCCGTTGCCCAGTATCCCGCTTCGCCAAATGGGCTGAAAAAATTTTTATAACTACTTAAAAGTATCATAAATATAATCCAAAAATATTGAATGATTTATTTTGTTTACTTTCTCCACAACAAATTCACAAAAATCACCTTTTTTTTGGACTTACTGAGGAATATGGACCCTTAAGTAATAGTATATTACACTACAAGGGCAGAAAGTTTGAGATTCCTGCACTGCGCGCCATCGTGCTCTCGGCTTCGCCTCGAGCACGATGGCGCGCAGTTCAGGGCTCTCAAACTTTCTGCCCGTGTAGTGTATACTATTTTTCTTGCTGCCTGGTCGAAAGTACGGAAGAATGACATGTGTGTGTTGAAGATATTGATGCCTGCCCCGACATTTGCGGCACGAGCGAAGCGAGTGCTGCTGGTCGGGGGCAGGCATCAAATCAAATGCATCTATAAATAAAGGTATAAATACACTTTAATTAAAGGAATTGTGTTAGGTTGTGACCGGACGTCACTCTCCGGGTACGTGGATCACACGAAAATGTGAGAATTCAGCCAGATTTGCCTATCAAACGGTCGCCACTCGGTTTGACCCATATGTACCGAGAAGGTGAGTTACGAAATCATGACGCGATATTGCAACGATATCTCATTAATTCTCTCTTATTTTCAGGTCCTCGACGCAGGATGTCTCGACGCCCCGACGCTGCCTCCCCACTGCTGGATCATCGATGGACAACGTGGGACCACCCTCGGAGTACCAGGTAAGTAGATAACGGATACGTTTAATTAATCGGTCAATTTCTGTTTCAGGTGTTTCACCTGAGCAAATCCTCTCGCCCCGGATGGATCTCAACTGCCGCTGACTGTCCCAGATCCTCGCAGAATCGCATACTGGAACGCCGCTGGACTTCGCTGGATCGATGCCGTAGGACAAGGTAAGTAGCAGGTAAGTAATTCGAAACTAACTTGACACTGCGTATATTAACAAACGATTGATTTATTTCAGATCGTCGTTGTGGTTTACAAATTCACGTTGACACATTCCGTCGAACGTTGTTACAATTGGCTATTGATTGCCTCTCGCAATTATAATACGAGCTATGTTTAACGCGCTAGTACGCGGGAGTGCCGGTTGTTACATACCGCAACGATAAACTACGCGCTAAGTCCGAACTATGAGCGAATCTTGCAAGCGTGTTACCCCGATCGCGGTATCCGAGCGACTGCCCCGAGTTGCCGAGCGCTCTCGGCTATCCCACCTCGGGATATCTATCCCTACCGCCGGGTTGTTATTCACATCCTGGTACTTTTCCGTGCCAGGTGTTACCCGCTTTCACTTTTCTTTGGCTAGTTTTTGCCTGTTTTCGTCGCCGGAGACGGCTGCGGTTCTCAAGCTACGCCTTATATCTACTCGCACGCATCGACATGGGTCCCGCTGGAACCCGCTCCTCCGGTTCCCGGGTTCGGGTATTTCACAATGGAGTGGTCTCGCTGACCCTGCGGATTCACTTCGGCGCCTCCGCTAACCACTTTCCACCCGTCGACTTTCCCCGGGCTCCCTCGGTTTCCGATATCCGGGGGTCATCCTCTGTCCCCGCTAGACTCGCTCCCGTTATCAATATCGCGTCGCGAGTCGATCGGATGTTGTTCGGGTCGCCCTTGAAACGTATTCGGCGAGTCGGTTGCCCGCTGTGACCTCCGTGCCCTCCGGCGCGGGGGTCATTGTTATGACCCCGCGGTTTTCGTGCCCGTCGGTGGTATCGCGTCGCGCCTCGGTGAGTCGTTGCTTTCTCGTCCCCCGAAACGGCCTCCGCGACTCAGCCTTCGGCTAAGGCCTCCGTGCCCCCCGGCACGGGGGTCATTTACGTGACCCCGCGATCTCCGCGCCCGTCGGCGATATCGCTTTGCGGTCTGGTGGATCGTCATTCGGGACCCCTGTGAGACGATTTCCGCGGTTCGGCTATTGGCTGCGACCTCCGTGCCCCTCGGCGCGGGGGTCACCGCCGTGACGCCGCGATCTTTGCGCCCGCTGGCGCTATCGCGTCGGAGTCGACTCGATTGCCCTCCGGGTTGCCCCTGAAACGACTCACGCAGCTCGGCCCCCGGCTGTGCCCGCCGTGCCCCTCTGCGCGGGGGTCATTCGCGTGACCCCGCTATTTCCGCGTTGATCGCTCTCGGCGCTTCGCGTATCGGGTGGTCGGCCTCCGAGTCATCCCCGAGACGTATTCCGGGGTTCGGCCCCCGGTTATCACCGTTGTACCCCCGTTCGCGGGGGTCAGTCTCGTAACCCCGCTATCTCGCGTGCCCGTTGCGCTATCTCGACCGCGCTCGTCCCGATCTGCTCTGCTTGGCTCTCCTTCCAAGGCCCGCTCGTTGGCTCGCTCGGTCGATCATCTGCCGCTCGCCTACCGGGGTCAATCGTACCCCGGTCACCTATATTTCGGGATTCAGGTAAACGCTAGCCATATGGGCTCTTCGGACTCGCTTATCCGGTAATCCTGTTCGCAAATTGTCAATATCCGCTGCTCCCCTGGTCGCCGACGCCCCTCGAGGTTGTCCGGCTGCTCAGCTATGCGAACGGTTGCAAGGTTAGGTTAGGTTCTTTAATTAAAGTGTATTTATACCTTTATTTATAGATGCATTTGATTTGATGCCTGCCCCCGACCAGCAGCACTCGCTTCGCTCGTGCCGCAAATGTCGGGGCAGGCATCAATATCTTCAACACACACATGTGTAAGGTGTCAGTTTGCACTATCAATTGTGCTTCCGCATCAAAGTTTTTGGTGACTTCTTCCTCATCTGTTGACTCGCCAGATGATAGTTCATGCATTTTCTTATTTTTATTTTTATTACACTAATCACAATCACTTTCTGAATAGAATTTACTAATAAACATTATCATTGACTAACTGTAAACAAATTTTTAGGTTATACGAGTGAAAGTAAAAGTAGAGGTTGGGGCGATGTGAATTGGGTTTGTGGTAATATTGTGGTAGGGATCTTGTCATATATTGAGTGCCAGTGCACGCAACTAAGTTTTTACTCCCGCTATTCTAGATGGCGCGCATGTAGTTTAACCAAGGCATAAAAATGAGACTTTCTGCCGTGGAACCGGGGCCGAAAGTACGTACTTTCGACCGAAGTAGTAAGAAAAAGAGATATCCCGTTGCACACGTATCATCTGGATCATTTGGGGCCACTCGAGACGACGCACAAGAAGTACAAGCATATTTTAGCTGTCATAGATGCCTTCACTAAGTTTGTGTGGCTGTACCCCACTAGGACAGTCACTTCCAAGAAAGTTATCGACAAGCTGGAAGTACAGAAGAGTATTTTTGGTAATCCCAGTAGGATCATCTCGGACAGGGGCACCGCGTTCACATCGGCTGAATTTGAAGATTATTGCCAGAAAGAGGACATCGAACATTTCAAAGTTACAGCGGGTTTGCTCAGGGCAAACGGGCAGGTGGAGCGTATCAACAGGACAATCATTCCAGTACTTGCCAAGATGTCAATCAATAAACCCACGAAGTGGTACAAGCACGTTGCCAAACTACAACAAGTTTTGAATTCTACCTACCAACGCAGTATTGATACAACGCCATTCGAGCTGCTAATAGGTACCAGGATGAGGACTAATGAGGATCTCAGGATGAAGGAAGCAATTGAGCAGGAGATGGTTCACCATTATGACGCCACACGCAAGCAGTCTAGAGATGATCCCAAGCAACAAATCGAAGTAGTCCAGTTAGAAAATCGGAGACACTACAACTTAAGACGCAGGATTCCTAATAAATACCATCTCAATGATCTGGTGGCCATAAAACGCACCCAAACAGGGCCAGGATTGAAGCTGAAACCCAAGTACCTAGGGCCGTATTGTGTCACCAAAATAAAATCCGGTGATACGTACGAGGTGGAAAGAGTAGGAGACGGTGAAGGGCCAGCGAAGACTACAACTTGTGCCGAATACTTGAAGCGATGGGCTAGACCGGAGCAGGACGAGCTGATGTCATCCGAGGCGGATGACGCTTCAGGACGACCGAACTGTGGGACCCCGCTAGATAAAAGCAGCAGCGAGCAAGCGCTGGCAAGCGTGTGTTCCAGAGACGAGAGACTCTTGCCGAAGAATTAAGATATCCGTTACTTATATACTATATACCATTTCACTTAAAATATATTACTCTTTCATTTAACCATATTCCTACAATTATATAGCTATATATAAAAATATATGATTATGTATTCCGTAAAACCTCTGTAAGAATAACCTTATATAGCCATATATGGTCTTATATGCTTGTATATTATCATGTCTGATCATGTAAAAGTATATTTATAAGCTAGATTAAAGATAATCATATATGTATGAACATATACTTGGATCTATCCATAAGTTTGTATAACTGTTATAAATATTCTTCTAGTATATTATTTTACTTGACAATCAAATTAATATGAGATATTATTTCTAGTTTCAATTTACACAATTGCGTTCTAAGTCCGACAAAGTCGACCATATATTGGCTCGCAGTTTAAAAAACTGAAAAATGTATTTAATAATAAAATTGATATTGTGAAATATTATTAAGCACCAAAATCCGTTTCGACCAAAAACGGCACTTCTCATTGCTTGTGTTAGTTTAAATTTTTCTTTTTTTCTAATTTTGCACAAGACACTCAATTTTTTTTAATTATTAAACATTAATTTTTATTAAATATTTTCGTAAACAGTGAAATTTTACCTGTAATAATTCGTGAAAAAAACTGTTATATAATATATATTATAGTTCTTATAAATAAATATATTAATAGTATTATTTTGCAAACATATCTTATAATTTAAACTATAAAAATAATATAATCATATATGAACTTATATAGTCATATAAGATTATATATGATCAGATCAGATATTGCATTTTAAAGTATCCGATAGATGGTATTCGATGGGATCTGTTTCTTGTATTCAAAATTTGACAGTGTTATAAGAACGGGGGGGGTATCAAAAGACACGACACTGTCTCGCGTTATGGAGCGGCACAATTTTTGTATCAGTTGTATCGTGGAGTCTACTTTTATAATAAAGTAGCACACTTAAAAAATAACATTTGAAAATAACGGGTGTATCATTTTAAGTGATTCAGCTGAATATCTCTTGAAGTAAAAGAGATTGGAAAAATTGTTTCAGACAAAAGTTGTTCGGTTCAAAGGGAGACATAAGATCGTGTTATTGGTTTGACCATGGATGGTCGTTTAAAGCTCACGTGAACGACACCTTTAATTTCTTAAATAAAAACCCCTATTTTTTAATACATATTCTTGTAGCTAATCTCGAGAGCTTTTTAAAACACTATAATAAAGTATTTTTTCATTAAGAACTTTTGGAACTATAAGGCTTGAAAGTTATAGTATTTTGACATAAAATACAAAATATCTCGTAAAACATTAAGTTTTCGGTAATGTTACCTTAATACTTTTATGCACAGAATAATGAGACAAATCAATTGGTATGAAAAAAAGACATAGTTGATTTTAAAATTAGTGATGGACGACAAGACAAGTTTTAATTCAAGATCTTGTCTTGTCTTGATTTTTCAAAACAAGAACATAAATTTCTTGTGCTTGATAAAATAGAAACGAGACAAGATTTAACAAATTGAGATCAAGACAAGACAAGACAAACTAATCAAGATTCTTGATTATTGACAACTAAAATTAGAAAATTACAAATATATGTATATTTATATATAATATATATCTACATTTGCATATTAGAACGAATTTTTTCATTTAAATTCCACATGAACCAGGATTGAAGACATAGCTGACTTCTTATAGAATCATTATTCATTTTGTTTCTATGTTTACGAAGAAAAAGTGCCGCTCTCGAAAACAATCTTTCTGATGGCACCGATGTAGCAGTAATACATAAAAAGTCACGGGCCGTTCGAGATAGACATGGATATCGGTCATTATTTTCTTTCCACCACTCAAGTATGTCATCTCTATAACCAATTCGTTTTTCGCAATATGATTCTATTTCAAATTCCCAATTATTTTCTGAATTTAATTGTTGTTCAGGCTGCTTTTCGAAGAGCATATTGAAATCAATTGCATCATTATTTAATTGTTCTCCTGCATCAATATATGTTTGTTCCTCATGCATATTGTTCCCTTGAAATGATTTTTAGGTATGTAATATTTTTCTTTGAAAATAGTTTCAAATTTTTGTTTCGATGGCAGGTTCGGAGAAGGACCCTCCTGATAAAGCTGGTGTAAGAAGGTTCACGTGTTGTCCGAGGAAAAATGTTGGTGTTTCATTGTGCATAATATGTGAAAGTGCTTTTCATTCTTCCTGTGTTGATCGTAAAAAGGGAGCTCGGGAAATTACCAAGAATCTTATTATTTGCGGTAAGCATGGTGATGTCAACCTAACCTCCAAAGTCAACGACTCGGCTCTCAGCGATGACGCGAAAAAAATCATCGCCCAAGTCAAACGATATGAGAAGGAAAGAGTGGAGCAGGAGACAATTGATGAGCTTTCAAGGAGTATCCTAGATGAAACTGGTCAAGGAGAGGATGATCAGGATACTGATAAAGTGGCTGTTCTCAAAAGGGAGAATGCGTTGTTGAGACAGCTAGTCGCGGAAATGCAAGATAAAAATGAAATTTTGAAAAGACAAGCTTCTGTCCAGCAGCAACAAGCGAGTAAAATCACATACGCGAATGTTGCAGCTGTTAACACGACAGCAACTAAAGAGATCAAGCATGTTCCAGACATAGTAATCAAAGCGACAAATGATAAAAACAAAAAGGAGATTTTCAAAAAGGTTACTAGCTCTTTACAAAGTGATGTGATTGTGCCGGTCGACAAGGTCATCGAAAGGAGGGATGGGACGGTGGCAATCAGATGCACACATTCGAAGCAAGTAGATAGAGCAAAGGAATTGTTATCAGGCTCTCTGGGAAGTGAGTTTGAAGTTAACAAGGAGAGTCTAAAAAATCCAAAAATGCTCATAACAGGTATCGAGAGTGAGCAATCCCTCGAAACTATTGTGGCCGATATAAATAAGAGAAATTTCCATGATTTCGAGAGTGAGTGTCTAAGGACCCACAGTTTCAAAAAATGAAAAATCCAAGTTATTAAATGTCGTGATTGAGCTTACGCCGGAATTATACAGCTGTGTAAGGGCAAAAAATTGCAGGGTTTATGTAGGTCACCAGAGATGTCGGGCCTATGATGATTTGAATGTTAGACCGTGTTACAAGTGTGGGCGATATGGGCATAGTGGCTCTAAATGTGAAAACCAGGAGTGCTGTGTGTATTGTGCGGGCCCGCACGAAGGGAGTAAATGTTCTAATCCCAATAATCTCAAGTGTCTAAATTGCGTTTATGTTAACGAAAAGTTTAATCTGAAACGAGGTACAAATCACTGTGCTATGGACAGTGACAAGTGCAAAACGCTTAAAGCAAAAATAACCAGATGCATAAACACCACGGACTATCCAATTCGGCCGATAGTGCCGGCCCTTTTGGGGAAAGCGGCAAAGAAGACAGAGACAACGAGGACAGCGGCAGAGGCAACGAGGACAGCGGCAACGAGGACCGCAACGGTGGCGCGGGGACGTGTGGGGGGCGAGAAGGGGAATGTACCTTTGAATAAGGGGAATGGCTAACGCCCCCCTCTCTCGCACTACCACGCGCTCTCCGCGCAGCCAGGGCAATACAACGCGGGCGGGCAATGACGACTCCACACAGTATCCCACTTACAGCATCTCTTCACAGACAGAATATAATGACAAGTATTCTTTTTTAGATTTAGATGATGCGAGTTTTACAAATGAGTTGGAGTGCGGAACAATGCGGTTAATTAATGAAAGTATTGATAAAAATGCTTTTGTACTAGTCAGTTTAAACATAACAGACAAATTTCAATAATCTCATTGTTTTCATTGATGGACTGCAAGTTAAACCGCAAGTTATTATCTGCTCCGAAACCCATAATGTTCCTTACGCCTCATATTATAACATCCCAGGATACAACTACTACTATAATGAAAGTCACGTAAATATAGCGGATGGTACTATTGTATATGTTGAAAGTTCTCTAAATCAACAAGCATCAAGAAGTCCAAGATTTTAATGACTTTAAGATAACGAACATAACAGTATCTTTAAACAACAATAAAAATATTAAAATTTCTGCGATGTACCGTTGCCATGATGTAGATAAAAAGAAATTTGTTGATACTATAAACACATTTTTACAAGATAATCGCAATACTAAAAATCATTTCGTGGCAGGAGATTATAATGTTGATTTATTTAACTTAGATGATTTAACGGAAGACTATTTTAATAATTACCTCGATCACAAGTATTTACCACTTTTTACGGGAATTACCAGACCAAGTACATCTGATATCTCAAGAGGCTCTTGTATAGATAATGTATTTTATAAAGGTAATCTAAGTAATGTCAGAGCTGTGAAGTATACACAAATTCTTCCTGACCATTATCCCCTTTTTGTTACTTTTGACATGATTGATAAAAAACACGAAGAGACTGAAAGAGTTAATATAATTAAATTTAAGAAATTGCAAAGTTTAAGTCGAAAGGAAGATTGGGAGATAGTCAAAAATATAACTACTACCGATGCTGCTTTGGAGTGTCTAGTCAATAAAATAAAAAAAATCATGGATCTATCTACGAGCAAAGAGAAGAAAAATCCTAAAAAAAGAAAAAATTGGATTACAAAGGGGCTTACTATATCATGTAATACTAAGGAAACACTGTATGAAATATGGAAAAATAATTGCAATAATAAAGAAGTAGAACGTGAATATAAAAATTATGCAAAACTGTTACACAAAGTAATTAATAGAGCCAAATTTTTGTTTGATAAGAAAGAAGTCGAAAAGAGGAGCAACAATAGTAAGTCTCTGTGGAATTTTGTGCGGGAAAAATTGAATAAAGGTAAAACTAAATCAAATAGCTTTATTGGTAAAATTAAAATTAATAATAGTATAATCGAGGAGCCTTTAGAACTTGCAAATGCTTTTAACAATTTCTTTTGCACTATTGGTACGAACCTAGCTGAAAAAATAACAGCTCCAAACCGGCCCGACTTGAAAAAAGTACCAGCTAATAACAAATCAATTTTTCTTTACCCTACCACAAAAGGGGAAATTATCAACACAATAAACAATCTGAAAAACAAAGCTGGAGGGGCGGATGGGGTTAGTGCCAAGGTCATTAAAACACTTGTAAACGAAATTGCGGATCCGCTAGAGTACATTTTGAATTTGTGTATGAAAAATGGTGAATGGCCGGATAAATTAAAGTATGCGGTTGTTGTTCCTATATATAAGGCTGGAGAGAGGTGCAATGTGACAAATTACTGTCCTATTTCATTAATATCTAACTTTGCAAAAATTTTTGAGAAAATAATTCATAAGAGGCTGTACAGGTTTTTTGTGGACTCGGACATTCTCTCGGGGAAGCAGTTTGGGTTCATGAAAGACAAGGGTACAAAGGATGCTCTCGCGTTGATATCAAATTATATTTACAAAAAACTAAATAGCGGTGTTTGCACAATTGCGACTTTCTTAGATCTGGCAAAAGCTTTTGATACCGTGAACCATCAAATATTGCTTAACAAGTTGTACGACTACGGCATAAGGGGTAATTGTTATTCTCTAATGGAAAATTATTTGAATGATAGAAAACAAGCGGTAAAAATTAATGGATTTTTCAGTGAGGATAAAACTATCTCCATTGGAGTTCCACAAGGTACGATACTGGGACCTCTTCTTTTTATCATATATATAAATGATCTGTTATCACTTTTGCCTGACAAGACTATAACTTCCTATGCGGATGACACCGTGATTGTAACGACGGGAGATTCCTGGGAGAGGGCGAAGACGAAAATGAATAAGTATCTGAATATAGTTTTTCAATGGCTTTGTGTGAATCAACTCTCTTTAAATATTAGCAAGACAGTGTTTATTACTTTTGGAATATATTCGAATGGTAGACCTGAAAACATCACTATTCAGATTAATAACCAGGACATTAAGAGAGTCGTTTCAACAAAGTACCTTGGGGTCATTGTAGATCAAACTATGAAATGGGAACCACATGTAAATTATATTATAAAGAAAACTAGATATTTGTTGTTTGTATTCGCAAAGTTGGCCAAGCTCTTATCGCAGGAGTCGATGTTAATTATTTACCATGCTCTTTTTAATAGTATAGCGTCCTATAGCATTTTAGCGTGGGGCGGGGCGTACAACAATGTTATTAACAAACTAATATCTATGCAAAATCAAATTATAAAAATTGTTATGAAATCTGGAATTAATAATAAAACGCCGCTAAATGCTAAATGTATTTTCGCCGTTGAGGCTTTGAGCCATCATTATCATTGTCATCGATTAAATTTTGAATCTTCCACTAGCATTACAAGAAAAAAAGAATTATTGCTACCTATGATCTACAAAACAATAAATTTTAAAAGTAGTTTTATAACTTCCTTGAAGTTATTCAATTTGTTGCCAATTGATCTAAAATGTTTAAAAGTTTCTAATAGAACTATAAAAAAAAGTATTTTTAAGTGGATTATGGGTAACTACAATACAGTGGTAAAGACACGAGCGAAACACACTATAGTGTGATTATTGTTACTTTTTTTTGTGTATTTTCTTCTTTTCTTAGTTTATTTTCTTGTTATATTTTTCTCTTTTAGTTTTTAAGTACTAGTCCTATGTACAGGCAATTTATTTGCCTCTATAGGTTTTTATTTGCGAATGTACTGTTTGTAAATAATATTTTACTGGTCAATAAATAATAATAATAATTAAAAATTATTCAAGTAATTCGTTTCCCCATGAAGTTTTTTTAAAAGTTTTTATTTTGTGCCTGGGATCAAGAATAAGAACTACACAATAAATCCAGTTAGTTTTAATGTAATGCTTTAACATCTTGTCTCTTCCTGCTTGTAATGCCAACAGCAACGATTCATCTAATTTTGATTGATTGGGTTTCAAATCTAAATTGAAAAATGTTCTTTCAATTTTATTGATCAATAGATTAAAGCCAATCACAACTTTAGGTAAAGTCACATATTTTTCTCCACCCAAAGTAGTGCTAAACTCTTGAAAGTCATGAAAAAAACCATAGACTTTTTTAATTAGCAATCATTCTTCCTCTAATAATTTTAGGTTTTTTAAGTTTTTAATGTTATCACAGAACATTTCAAGCGTTGGTTTTAGACGTAAAGAATATCCCAACATGTCAGCCGTTGAATTCCATCGAGTTCTAACATTTATGACAGGAGTGTTACATTTTAAATTAACGATTTCGCAAAATCCACGAAATTTTATGCTTAAAATTTCTAATTTTTTTATCTTTAAAAGAAGAGTACGCAATTTGTTGACCGATGTAGAACTATCTTCAAATTCATTATTTTCATCTTCATCAGTTTTATCAAATTCATCATCTGTAACTTATTTTTAGCATCGATATAATATCCTGAAAGGCAAGGTTTATTATATAATAAATATAATATGAGCAAAACATCTGAAGTGTTGATCAACAGCATCTACGTTTGGTAATAATACAGCCAATTCTTGAATAAACTTAGTGTTAGGTGAGGCATTGTCTACAGTGATTCCAACAATTTTGTATCTAAACACAAATCGTTTTGCATAATTGTATTTTTGAACATATTTGCAATATCTTTCTCCGTATGTTTACCATGAGAGGGAACAACCCGATAAAAACAGTTACGTCACATCCACGTCGAATCCACGTAGCAATAACGTGGATCCACGTACTGTTTTTATCGGGAAAGTCGAGCACGATTGACTGAAGATGCCATTCTTCATCAATGAAATGAATGGTTATTCCATAAAATGACTTATTTGCTACTGATGTCCATCCATCAATAGCAAAACTAAACTGAGATGTATTGTTCTTTAAAATTTTGAAGATTGATTTCTGCATGGAAAGAAACGTGCTCAAAGCCAAGGAATGCATTGCTTTTCTTTGAGGTACTTGTAAATACGGATTTATATACTCAAATACTGATTTAGTAAAATCATCGTCGAAAAAACTGAATGGCAGGTACTTTCTTGCTACTAGTTCCACGAGTAGAAAGTTGAATTTTTTTTTAGAATATTCCATATATGTTGATGGCTGAAAATAAATAATAATCGTAAATAAACAAAAAAGTACGTTTTTTTTATAATTTGTGAGTGTGTTCCTGGATAAAAAGAAAGAACAAATGTTCATATGAACATATGGTCGCAAATTCTTTGTTGTCAAGATAATGGACATAAATCGGCAGTATCAAATACTTAATGCTTTATTTGAACGTTTATAATTTTGTTATTGTTGTTTATAATTTATATAGTAATATATTTTTGCGTGTGTAGTTAAACGTAATTTTGAAAATTAATATAAAATTTTGTTCAAATTAAATATTTAAACTATATGCAAAAGAATTATGTTTTTAAATAATATATGTGAAATAAACATATGGTATACGTCAAAATAAAAACAATTTATTTTTAATGAACAAACAGAGCTTATGATCTTTATGAATGTTTATTATGTAAATTAGTGTTTATTGGATTCTTATTTGAAATTTTTATGTTTTGTTAGAACACACAAATATTATTAAAACAATATTACTTACTTTTGATACTTCAGATGAAAGAGACATATATTTTGTTATATGTGAAGTGGATGACGAATTTGGTATCCGATTCTGATTAATTTCGAAATATTGTTTTTTGTGATACGTTGATAAATGTCTTTGAATTCCGGATGTATTGGCATTCTTCATCTTTATTTTTACGTTTCGGTTCATCTTTTCCTTACATAATTTACAAGTAGCAATTTTATCGTTTTTTGAAAAAATTTTTCCCTTAGATTTTGTTTGAAATGGTATGACTTTTCAGCCAACCGATGCTAGTTCGCGTAAAGTATCCGAATCCCGGCTTGAATAATGTTTCGAAAGTGTGTACAAAATAAAATGGAAAAGTAATTAGCTTCAGACGTAAAGTATTTATTGTACACTAAAGATATCGCCGAAAATCACGCTACGCAACAGGATGAAACGCCAGTCATATCGGAAAGTAGACAGAATAGTGTAAATTGTCCTTAAATTAATGTTATTTGATTATAAAAATAATAAACAAACCGCAGGTTCGGTTGCACTGGGCGCAATGCATGTTAAGCGATTGTAATCGCTTGATACGTAAAACGAAACATATATAGTAGAGCAAAATATCAGAATATTATATAATACTCGTAAATTCAGAATATTAGTTAGTAAATTAATAAACGCTATTGTATCGTAATCGCAAAGTAGAAAACGCAACGAGAATCGAGGAATTTAAGAGCTAATTATCAACGCGAGATCGTAAATATTCTTGTAAGTGACACAAAACGAAAAGGTATCACGTGGCAAAATAAACGCAAAGAATCTAAACATCTAGTTATTTCACATATGTACTTTCGGTACGTCTAAAGTCCGAAGGACA
This sequence comes from Temnothorax longispinosus, assembly GCF_030848805.1. NCBI lineage: Eukaryota > Metazoa > Arthropoda > Insecta > Hymenoptera > Formicidae > Temnothorax > Temnothorax longispinosus. The sequence goes on along the minus strand of NC_092359.1, from coordinate 12,125,776 downwards.
AATATTATCATCGAAAATATATCATGAACGCAAAAGGAATATCATAATATGAAAGTAAACACGTGCCGTTCACACGAATACATTGCGCGATGTATTAACGTAAATGCATGCCTTTAACACGGGAACACCGCGTGGGCTTTTAAACGACCGAATAATATCATCCGCACTTATATTTCGGTTACAATAATAACAATGCAATTCGTATGGCAGCCGTAGGACCGACTTATCAGACGCACGTCGGAAAGGTGTTAACGAGAGGCGTGAGGCACGCTTATCCGAGTATTCAGACGGAAGGAAACAGAGGTACTTAGCGTTGTAGCAATTAAACAGCTAATTATTCGCCGGGCAGACAATCTGGGATGTGGCCTCGCAATCCTCGCAGTGACATGCATCGTCTTGTCCTTCGCTGTCTAGGATAGGCGTCGTCTCGCTTCCTTCGGGATCTCTCATCGAGTATCGCTTCCTTCGGGATCTCTCATCGAGAATATAATTCTCTCTTTCGACTTGCCGTCGAATAACGCACGCACGCACGGTGTAACGCTCGCGTACAACCGTTCCGGAATATATCCCTTACACGCGGGGGATACACGACTATGCGGACCAAGGAATTCAGCGATTCCTGAAAACGATGTTCCCTCTACCGATTACCGTGACTCTCTGACTGGCGCGCTTTCTTCGCCGCAAGCACGGACCGAAATCAACAAAACACGATCGGCCTAACTTTTCTCGCCGCGCTCCCCTCGCCTTCGTCGCTACCCGAGCGCTGTTGCTAATATTTATGTCACACGTGCATGGAAAGTGGCTCATTACGCACGCGACGCGTGCGTGATAGACCACTTTCCACGCACTTGCAACATAAAATAGGGTGTGTAACACGTGTGTTAAGTTGAAAATTGGACGTGCGGAGTGGACGCACGAGCCGGAGGCGAGTATCGTATATAATATATTTATATCATAATTATAAATAATTTATCTGCATTATCGATCATCTCAACAATCAAAATTTTTTAAATTAAAGACACTAAATTAAAACTGGCAGCTTTATTTGCATTGACTGATCAACTTGGCGCTTTGTCAGAATTAATGTTGCTAATATTTACATACTTCCTCATCATAAATTTACGTAAGAAAATGTATAGCCTTTAGTGCCAACTTTTAATTGGGCAGTATACTCTACAGGATGTTGTAATAATCTCATTAAAGCCTGTGCATAAAAATTCAAATTCCATATTCCATCTTACAGCACTTGTTACACAAATAACTATTTCTCTCTCGCTCTATCTTACAGCCATCTAAACAGATTTTGTGATGTCAAAATAAATAGCAAATTTATTTTTATTCTTTTTTGGATTTGATCCGTTTATAGTCTCACTCGGTGTAGGAACGTTTGATAACTCTTCCATTTCAGATTCTTGGTGATCAGATGATTTGCTAACTAAATAAATTACATATAAATACTTATTATAATTCAGAATTAACGAAAAATAAATCTAATAAAATTTTATTTTAGTTAAATAATTTGTTTGTTATAATTTATCAGTTACAATTGAAAACTTTTCATCATTTATAATAACACTAGCTGGTTACCCGGGCTTCGCCCCGGAGGACATATCGTCGCTTCCGAATAAAAGGGCGTTAACTTGGAAGCCGGTTGAAAAAGGCGTTAACTCGGAAGCCGGTTGGAAAAGACGTTAACTCGGAAGCCGGTTGGAAAAGGCGTTAACTCGGAAGCCGGTTGGAAAGGGCATTAACTCGGAAGTCGGTTGGAAAAGGCGTTAGCTCGGAAGCCGATTGAAAAAGGCGTTAACTCGGAAGCCGGTTGGAAAAGACGTTAACTCGGAAGCCGGTTGGAAAAGGCGTTAACTCGGAAGCCGGTTGGAAAGGGCATTAACTCGGAAGTCGGTTGGAAAAGGCGTTAGCTCGGAAGCCGATTGAAAAAGGCGTTATCTCGGAAGCCGGTTGGAAAAGGCGTTATCTCGGAATCCGGTTGGAAAGGGCGTTAACTCGGAAACCGATTGAAAAAGGCATTAACTCGGAAGCCGGTTGAATAAGGCGTTAACTCGCGCGTTCTAATTTTTCGCGTCAATTTAAGTTGGCAGTACTGCTGAAATAATATTGGTGCTTGATTTATATTTATAACATAAATCATATTGAAACGAAAAATTATTAGCATGCGCATATAGGTTTTCGAGGGTGCTGATTACGAATTTGATGTCAAAAATCTTGTATTCTAAATAATATTATGCTTTTCCATCATTCATGACCCACCATGTTTTTACAATACTCGATAGATATTTATTAACTTTTAATTCATAAAAATTAGTAAATTAAAAATGGAACCATATTCATTGAGCAATGTAAAAACATGAAAAATTTCTTATTGTAAAGTTTTTATAAAGACTGAATTTGTATTATTTATAATAATTCATGTTATTAAATATATCATTCCATCGATAGATTAAAATGTTATGCTTTTTTGTATAAGAGTTTTTTCTTTATGGAAAAGCATAATATTATTTTAGAATACAAGATTTTTGACATCAAATTCGTAATCAGCACCCTCGAAAACCTATATGCGCATGCTAATAATTTTTCGTTTCAATATGATTTATGTTATAAATATAAATCAAGCACCAACATTATTTCAGCAGTACTGCCAACTTAAATTGACGCGAAAAATTAGAGCGCGCGAGTTAACGCCTTATTCAACCGGCTTCCGAGTTAATGCCTTTTTCAATCGGCTTTCGAGTTAACGCCCTTTCCAACCGGCTTCCGAGATAACGCCTTTTCTAACCGGCTTCCGAGATAACGCCTTTTTCAATCGGCTTTCGAGCTAACGCCTTTTCCAACCGACTTCCGAGTTAATGCCCTTTCCAACCGGCTTCCGAGTTAACGCCTTTTCCAACCGGCTTCCGAGTTAACGTCTTTTCCAACCGGCTTCCGAGTTAACGCCTTTTTCAACCGGCTTTTAAGTTAACGCCCTTTTATTCGGAAGCGACGATATGTAATAAGACACGCAAATAGTCTCTCTCTCTCTCTCTCTCTCTCTCTCTCTCTCCCATTAGGGTTGCTTGCTTCAATGCCTGCTCCCTTCCTGCCCATATCGAGTCAATCCAGGCCTACTTAGCGTCAAATTTTTTTCATGTCATCTCAATTTCTGAGACCTGGCTTCACTCGCACATTTCAGACGACCTGGTGCGCATCCCCGGATACTATTTGCTACGGGCTGATAGAGAGGGCAGGGAGGGGGGCGGAGTGGCCTGCTATGTACACGAGTCGCTCAGGGCGCGCGTTCTTGCGACATCGCCTTCTTCTTTCTCGAACGCACCTGAGTATCTCGTTCTCGATGTTCGTGATGGCACGCGCGAGCCTTTGTTATTCACCTCTATGTACCGCAGACCGAAGGGGAGAAATTTCAACGAGTACGTCGACGCACTTATCAAAGTCATGCATAATTACAAAAACATTATAATCACTGGAGACTTAAACTGCAATCTCCTTACCTCTTCATACGAATCCAATCATCTGAGGAACGTGGTCTTGCAGTTGTCACTCGACATTGTTGAATCGAATTCGACCTTTCATACCAGCTCCTCCGATTCATGGCTCGATGTCTTCATAGTTGATAGCTTGGATAAAGTGTTATCATTTCGCAAGTCCGATGCTCCCTTTATTAACGGTCACGATCTAATCGAGTTAACATATTCGTTCGTGGCACCCTCGTTTAGGGGCAAGACTTTAGTGAGACGCTGTTATAAGAGGTTTGAGGAGCGGGGTTTCATTGAGACGCTTATTACTAAGTTATCTGCGTCTTTTGCACACGACTTTGGCCAAATGAGCCCTAGCAAATCGGATGTTGATAGTCTCCTGAACACCATTACCAGTGATTTCACTGCCAGCTTGGATATGCACGCTCCAATCCATACTTTTCGTGTAACTCGTCCCTCGGCGCCTTGGCTCTCAGGTGTTCTCATTGACAGGATCCGTCACCGTAATTGGCTTTACAACGTTGCGCGCAGATCGGGAGACATACTTGATTTTCAAATCTATAGATTATACAGAAACAATCTCACGATTGATTTAAGGAAATCAAGGGAGCGGTTCTTTATGGAGAGATTGGGATCTGTTTCAGATCCGTCCAAGATGTGGCGCGAGCTTTCCAATCTTGGCCTCATTCAATCGCCTCTTTCCTCACCACTTAACTTTTTTTCGCGCGATGAACTTAATACTCACTACGCCTCCATCTCGAATTGCTATCCCCCTTGCTCCCAATCTCAGTTTTCTGATATTATACTATCCATTGTGCCTGAAGAGCCGCTTTTCACGTTTTCTCAGATAACGTTTGATTGTCTGCGTTCAGTGATGGATTCGTCTTCTTCTACTTCCTTTACCTCTGGTTATGATCAATTGCCTCTATCCACCATTGCTTTGGCCTTGCCTCATATTGGAAATCTCATAGTATTATTTTTCAACTGCTGCATCAATCTTGGCTATTTTCCATCGCTTTGGAAGCGTGCTATTGTGCGCCCACTTTCAAAAACCAAGTCACCATTCTCTCCTTCCGACACGAGACCTATCACCAATTTGTGTGAGCTTTCTAAGGTATTTGAAAGGATTATTCACCGTCAAATCGTGGACTTTCTAACGTCCAATCACATTCTGGACGATCGACAGTCCGGTTATCGTAGAGGCTACTCGACCCAGACTGCTCTGCTTCGAATATCTCACGATATTATGAAAGCTGTTGATCTGGGTGAGGTTATCCTTCTGGTCCTCTTCGATTTCAGCAAAGCCTTCGATACTGTCTCACATCCATTATTGTTGAAAAAACTCAGGAGATTAGGATTTTCTGATTTGGTCCTTCTATTTATTTTTTCGTATCTCACGGGTCGCACTCAGGCTGTTGTCGATCTCGAAGGTATGTTCTCTGAGTGGTTATCCGTTACCTCAGGAGTTCCGCAGGGATCTGTCTTGGGGCCGCTTTTATTTTCTCTTTTCATTAACGACATAGGGGCATTTCTTCGATTTACGGAGCACATGATTTTTGCTGACGATACGCAGATCTATCGCAGGTGTCTCCTACGTGATTTGAACGTCGGTCTGCGCCTTGTAGCGCATGATGTGGGCGTCATTGCGGAATTTGCGGCCGCCAATGGGTTGACTCTCAACTTAAAAAAATCAAAGGTTCTAATACTGGGAAGCAGGCGCAACGTTCAGCAGATTGATCTCAGTAGCCTAACCCCCATTTTTATAAACGGAACCTCTATTCCATTTGTTCCTGAGGCAAGGAATCTGGGGGTTATCATGTGCTCCGACCTATCGTGGAAGAGTCACGTCTCTCACATTTCCAAGAGAGTGCATTTTACGCTCCACAAGCTGAAATTCCACAGGAACTCGTTATCGTGTCAGCTACGCATTAAACTCGTATCCACACTTATCACGCCTTTGCTTGATTACTGTTCTCTTGTCTATAATGATGTCTCTGACGAGCTTAATACAAGGCTGCAAAGACTCATGAATAGCGCTATTCGGTTTATCTTTAATCTAAGAAGAGACGAGCATATTACCCCTTATCGACATCGACTTAAGTGGTTGTCTGTGAGAGACAGACGTCGCTATTTCCTTGGAGTGGAAATGTTTAAGATATCCTTAGGAATGTCTCCTGGTAATCTTTCAGAAATCTTTACGAAATTCGATCCCTCGGAGAGACGATCCTCACGATTGGCGTTACCGCAGACCTATCAAATCCCTATTCATAGAACAGAAGCCTATCACAATTCCTTCCACCTTGCTGGAATTTATCTTTGGAACTCGCTTCCCATGGAAGTAGTGTCGTCTTTGTCTGTCGCTGTATTCAAGGGAAAACTTTATGACCATCTACGCTTACTTGAACTAAGTACGATTTCACCAGCTGAGCTGGCCGCCGTTCAAGTCGAGCTACAGCGTGGATAATCCATTAGGCTATGTGACTAACTTGAAATTGTGGGTGATATGTCTGTGGGCGCCAAAAGTTTAATCTTTTTATGTACATATGGTGTTACCTTAGTGATTGGTTTCTTTTATGTGATATTAGCATCTAGTTTTGCAGAGATCCATGGTTCATTGTGGGGCATAGTTCTTTTACGCGATATCAGCATCTGGTTTTTACAGAGACCCATGGTTCTTTGTGTGGCATCCTCGGCGGGGGCACGAGTAGCATGTGTTAATTTTCTTGAAGATCTATTTTATCGTTTTCTATTCCTCATGCTGTCGTGTTCTCCGTCGAGGGTGCACCACTCGCTCGCCAGTTTAGTTTAATTTAACTTAATTTTCTAGTTTGTAAGTTGCGTGCGCCTTAGTTCTTAGTTTACATAACTTATTTAGTTCTCTTTAGTATCACTTGCTCCTTATCATACTCTATTCTTATTATACATATTATTCGAGTTGTTAATTTTACAAAGTATGTCAAATTTACGATTGATCATTGGTTGCTCGCCCATTAGAGAGAGCAAGCACATGCTGTCGGTCGCTGCCATATGCATTACACCTTTTATTTCAACTTATTTACTGCTAATTTGCACCTTGGGAGCGATTATACACTGTCTTGTATCAGTTTCTAGCTGCTATCTACTGTTTTTACTGTTTTTCATGTTTATGCTTATTAATTCGTTTATATAGTTTATACATTTATAAACCTTCACAATAGCCTAAAGTCTTGACTATGGCTTAAATAAATATCAATCAATCAATCAATCAATCCCTCTCTCCCTCTCTCCCTCTCTCCCTCTCCCTTTCCCTCTCCTTCTCCCTCTCTCTCTCTCTCTTTCTCTCTCTATCTCTTTCTCTTTCTCTAAAATGCTATAAATTGAAAAATATTACTTTTTTATCTACTGAAGTTCAATTCCGTCGCATACAATTCTTTGAGAAAAATTGGTATTTTGTAGCCGACTTCCAAAAAAATACCGGTTCCCAAAAAGATCGGTAACAAAAAACTATACAGTTTATAGCACTCCTCGGGAAATTTTACCCCTGTTTTATATACAATTCTTTAAAATTCGATTAATTATTTCCCGAAAAATTCGTCAAATTTCTGATACCGGTTTCCAAAAAGATCGGTAACAAAAACTGTACACATCATGGCGCTCCCAGTAAAATTCTACCCCTACTTCTTTGAGATTCGGTCAATTAATTCCCAAAAAATTGAAAAAATTTCCGTACCGGCTTCCAAAAAGACCGGTAACGAAAAATTATACACTTTATAGCACTCCCCGGAAAATTCTACCCTTGTTTGATCTATAATTCTTTGAGATTCGGTGAATTATTTCCCGAAAAATTAGAAAAATTAGAAAAATCGGTTTTCAGAAAATCGGTAACGAAAAACTATACACATAGTGGCACTCCCCTGAAAATTCTACCCCTGTTTCATATACTTTTGGTAAAAATTCGGTCCACTAACGAATGAGTAGTTTGCGGACAGACGGACGGACGGACAGACAAACAGTCGGGTTTTATATAATAGTTGTTAATTTTTTTAATTTATTCCAAAAAATCGGTAACATAGAGATTGCACGCGCGCGTAGACAAAGATAGAAAGGGCCTATATGCAGCGTTCTTTTTCTATTCCTATATCGCAGCCTCTTACGTGCTAACATATGACTCGTGCACTCTATTCTTATATCTCTATGATCGGTAACGAAAAGCTATACACATCATGGCACCCCCCGGGAAATTCTACCCCTGTTTCATGTACAATTTTCTTTGAAATTTGGTCAATTATATCCCGAATTCGGTTATTTCCCAAAAAATTAAAAAAATTAAAAAAATCGGTTTCCAAAAAATCGGTAGCGAAAAATTATACACTTTACAGAACTCCCCAGAAAATTCATACACTTTACAGAACTCCCCGGAAAATTCCACATATATAATTCTTTGAGATTCGGTCGATTATTTCCCAAAAAATTAAAAAAATTAAAAAAATCGGTTTCCAGAAAATCGGTAGCAATAAACTATACACTTTATGGCACTCCCCGAGAAATTCTACCCCTATTTCATATATTTTTGGTAAAATTTGGTCCACTAACGAATGAGTAGTTCGCGGACAGACGGACGGACAGACGGACGGACAGACAAACAGTCGGGTTTTATATAATAGTATGACAGGCACACAAAAAATAAAAAGTGTCTTGGCCGAGACACTACACTAGTGTATTCTCATGTATTTTGACCCGCTGAATCCGAATCCGAAGTCAGAATTGTCAGATTGGCTCTCAGTTCCGAGCAAACCTAAAAAAAAAGTGTTCGTTTCGTGGAGTTTTGAACTTTTTTTGAGGTTTGCTCGGAACTGAGAGCCAATCTGACAATTCTGACTTCGGATTCGGATTCAGCGGGTCAAAATACATAGGAATATACTAGTCTGGTATACAGGCTAACCCACTTTTGTTGTGTGCCTGTGCACAGGCATACCAAAAAAAAAAGAAAGTGGGTTGGCCTGTATACCAGATTAGTATATTCCTATGTATTTTGACCCGCTAAATCCGAATCCGAAGTCAGAATTGTCAGTTTGGTTCTCAGTTCCGAGCAAACCTCAAAAAAAGTGTTCGTTTCGTTGAGTTTTGAGGTTTGCTCGGAACTGAGAGCCAATCTGACAATTCTGACTTCGAATTCGGATTCAGCGGGTCAAAATACATGGAAATACACTAGTGTAGTGTCTCGGCCAAGACACTTTTTATTTTTTGTGTGCCTGTGTAATTAATAAATCACAAAGTTCAATAAAAAATAACTTCTAAAGTTTTAGTTAAATAAATTATTGAAAATAAATTGTTATAGTTTTCGGTCTTTCCTACTATGCTGATCATTTATCGATTAAATAATATAATTATGTATTTTTCGTACCGATATAATTTGCTAAATATTTATTTACCTTGATCTTAAATCTTATATAAATATATTGACCGGCTTTTGCCTATAGTTTCTGTTGTTTATGTATTAGAAACAGTGTCCGGAGGAGGTTACAGAGAGAAACATACTTTTTAGTACTTTTCTTTCTCAAAGTGTCCCAAAGTATATGCCAATTGGCTCATTCGGTACATTTTCAGAGAGACAGGTGCGTTTTTCGTTCTACATCCTCCGGACAAAATCTGCTATGTATTCTCATGTAACAGAATGATGTCTAAAGACGTCTTAATGACATATTATTGACGTTAGAAATGTCATTAAAACGTTATTAATACGTCGCTCTGCTAGATTGTCAGTCCATACCTATAAGGTCCATGATCTTAATATTTGCCTTATGTAAATTGTATGTTAACTTACTTTTATCTTTTTTAAACTTCTTAGCGGAATGACTTTTATTTGAGTCACTAAGATCACGATTTGTATCATTGCCTTGTATATTTATGCCGTTAAAAGAGTTCTTTTTTTTGGACGGCTACTTTCTCCATCCATGGCACAGTAATTATTGTTAGGTTTCTTCCCATAAAAAGATTCAGTTGATGTTTCGCAAGATCGAGAAAAAGAAACGACACATAACATTGGTCGCGTTCAGCAGACCAAGCCGCTGAGTAGCAGTCGAACGTGATTGGCTCTTACTTTTAGAACCAACCAATCAACGCATAGTGTTGATAAGACGAACTCAACAGTTGTATCTGCTGAACGAGACCTTTACTTGTTTTTAAAACATTTGCCGATTGTAAAACTTATAGAGACCCTATACTAGAGACATTCGAGGGAGCCGCGTGATTGCGTAATTGGTGCATGTATATAACTTTGTCCAGAAAATAACAGCGCCAATAAGAAACGCTCACCGAGAACAAACGGCCATAAAATTTGGACTACTTTCTTACTTTTCAATCTTTTCTTTATATAGAAAGGTCGCAAAAGTTGTCTGCATCGGCAAACCATGCTCGTGGAACGGTTGAATGCAAATGGTTAGATCTATTAGTAAAAATTAAAGTTCCAGATTATCTAGAACTCTAGTAAAAACCAATCGCTGGGTGAGCAGGCTGGGACAACCTTCTGACTCTCACTGATGTACAATACCTACCTTTCTTTAAAAAGTAAGTTTTTAGAGATTATATTATATCATTCTTTTTTGTATAAAATAATGTTCAAATAATAATATTATGAAGGAATATAAAATATATTACTTATACCAAATAATACCAAAATTTGAAAGAAAAAGAAATTGTAATAATTAAGTCTTATTAATAAACCTTCATAAAGCCTTAAACATTAAATTTTAATAAAACATAAACGTTCAAATATAAATGTTTGTGTAAAATTATAATTGTGGGGTAGTAAGTTAGCAGGCGAAGGTGCGTTGGTTCCCACAATAACGAATCGTTCAGTTAGGTGAAATCTCGCTCTATTTATTCATGCTCTATGTACAGGTAAACTATTTCTTGGATGTGTACGGATAGGTGGACGTGTGTGATTGTGTAGATTAATGTGTAGAGTTAACGCGGTGTGTTGCGTATGGTCCCGAACAGTCAGATTCGAGGAGGCTGAGCTTGGAGAGGAGTCTTGAAGTCCTTGGAGACGAGGCCAGTATGTGCGTCACCACAGAGTGCTCCGGTTGGAGCTGGATGCGTGGTACTCGGGTTGGCCGGTCGATGAGGTGTGGTTATCGGAGTTGGAATTGGAGTTGGAGAAGGCAGCGCCTTGGTCTCGGTGTTGTCCGGTGAGCTGGGTCGTAAACGACCCAGGAAACCTTTCCACGGCAGGGAGTTTGTCGACTCTTACCGAGGAGAGTTGATGCCCTGCGAAGCAGGTATAAACAAAGGCCCTGGAGGAAGAGCGCACTCCGTATAAAACGGAATTTTTAAAAAATATTGAACCGTTTTCTATCCGCATAAAAAAATAGTCGCAAAAAATTATGCTATTTTGAGTTATAATTTTTAAAAGCATGCGAAAAATTGAATTTTTAATATTTTCAAAAAATCCTAGTTCCCACGATAGCCATTCACCTATAGATTAAAATGCAATTTGATTTTTTGATTTCAGATAAACCAGTCTGCCGGAATCGTGGGCACCGTTTATCTGCTTTTTTTTTACATGGGTGCCATTCCAGTGATGTAACTCGCCATCGACGCTATATTTTTAAATAAAAAAATTTACACATATAGTTTAAGATGTAATAAATATATTCGCTGTGTGCGCTGGTATACTATAGCGGAAAAGTAAGACTTAGAGCGCCCATGGTGGCCGGAATTTGCATTATTTGCTGGAGTTTTCTAATACATCGTAATGGAAAAATTGCAGAAAGGAAATTTAAATTGTTGCGTGCACACGTGTAAGAATGTATTTCACAATACAAGTTCAGAAATAAAATTTTATTCCTTTCCAAAAGCGATTTATAAAATTGAGCAGCGAAAAATGTGGATACGTTGAGTACAAAAAATAAAGTAAGTATATTCTTTGAGATTATATGATCATATTTTACCTCGTTTAAAATAATGGTATTTATTTAGAATACGGGCCTCACCTCCAATATCAATAAAATTATGCTTAATCGACATGTGACCACGGGGCATGTACATGTCGCTACATTTCATCGATATGACAGGTTAGCTAACCTAAATAGTTGTCAACTTTAACGATTAATATCTCGCTTCGCGAGGCAGACCGCCGCGTTTTTCTTCCAGATTCTTTCGTTTCGTGTAAAAACGCGTCGGTTAAGCATAATTTTATCGATATCGGAGGTGAGGAGCGTATTCTAAATAAATACCAAAATAATTGTACTATGTCATACAAATAATTTTTGAAACAATTTGTCTGTAGCTTACATGATTGGCAACCAACAAAATATTCACGAATTTGCAGTGCACACTTCGTGGGGAATCGTTCATCTTCAATACAATCAAGTCCGAGTTACGTTCCGAGCATCTCGGCAAAAAAAAAAATCATGAATTAAGTTCTACCGAGAAATCATTGCAAAAAGATTCATTGCAAAAAGTCAGAGAGAGGTTAACCTTTAAAACAAATGTAGGTTAATTTCTCTCGAAAAACCTTTTCAACTATAATTTTTGTAATATCATCATTGAAATTAAGATTTAAATTACCTAACGACAGTTTACACGTAGCTCGAATATTCACAATCATTGACAGCTATTCCATACAGCTATTCCATCAAAAAGTGCGATATTTCACTAACCGTGGCAGCACTAGTCTTTGCGCACACAGCGAATATAGTAAAAATTTGGAAGCTCTGTATTTTTTCATTTCGCCGCAAAAATGCAAAAAAACCTTAAAAAAAAAACGGTCGTCACACGGGATGACCCCCTTAAAGACAATATATTTATGTAACAACATAAAAATAAAAAAAATATATACATTATTATTTATTAAAACTCTTATGTGTATTATAGTATGCATATGCTAAAGCCCCTTGCACAATGCCAGGCAACAGACAATAGGAACAAGAAATAACCAAAAAATCGTTAATTACAACCTAAAAAATTCAAATGCTATGATTGGTTGGCAATAGGCAATAGGCACAGAATCTCCAACGTGACGGAAACTCTGTGTCTATTGCCTGTGTCACTGTTTATTCTGCATTTATACATGATTTCTGATTTCTATTCCCTGTTCCTATTGCCTGTTGCCTGGCATTGTGCAAGGGGCTTAAATCATGCAATTTCACATTCAAAGTCACAATTATACTTTGATGTATCTAGGGCCGTTGCTCATCGATGTGATGTATATGTATGTGGTAGTAGCCTACCTAACGCCATCTACAAATCCGGGGGAAAGCTTTTAGCGAATCATGGGATCCAGTTCGTGTACGTTAGCTTGGACCCCCTGTGGTGAGCTATTCGCTGGAGAAGCCCCGCTGAGCTGCCCTTTATATAGAGGTCGATGTAGAATCTTTCTTACGAGCAAGGGAGCCGGCGATGCGCCGCGTAGCGGGCGCGCGCCGAACTATCCGGCCGCGCGAGCCCATGCTGCCGCCCGCGCCGCGCGCCTTCCGTCGTAGTCCGTGTTACTTTTCGCAGCTCTGGTAACTTAGCCGGTCAACTTCGACTTTATTAATTTTCATATTTTTTTATCGTTTGTTGGTCGTTTGTTGGTGATTGTTGGCCTAATTACAACGTTTGTTGGTTCTTAATTTTTTTTTAAATTAAAAAAAAAATTAGCATTAAGTTAGCCGGAAAAATTTTATTTTTAATTTCAAAAAAGCCTAATCGATGCGTAATCGTTTGCTGATGATTGTTGGTCTAATTTTAGCGTTTGTTGGTTTATTATTAGTCTTAAAAACGAAAAAAAAAACGAAAAATTATCTCACATATTAAAGTAATCGAAGATTGGTTTATTTGCCTACGACTTAAGCTTTATTTCTATCAATTTAAGGCTAACATCTATAAAACTGCCATATGAATATGGGCCTTAACATCGGCAGAAAATCGCGAAAAAATAAAGAAACATGGTGGTTCGTGAGAAGCACACGCACACACACACACACACAACGGGGGGGTGCGAAGGGGGGCCTTTGGCCCCCCCTCCCCCGCACTTACCCCGCCGGTAGGCTGCGTGGACCTCGCTTTACAATATAAAGTACATGCTAAGTTGTAAAACGAAATTATAAAGCACATGCATGGAGGGGTGCAAGGGGGCTTACATGCGTGAGCGCACGTGAACAGAAAGGCTTTTCTCCCCTGCACCCTCCCCCATGCATGTATTTTATAATTTCGTTTTACAACTTAGCATGTACTTTATGTTGTAAAGCGAGGTCCACGCAGCCTACCGGCGGGGTGGGTGCGGGGGAGGGGGAGCCAAAGGCCCCCCCTTGCACCCCCCCGTTATGTGTGTGCTTCCCACGAACCACCATGTTTCTTTATCTTTTCGCGATTTTCTGCCGATGTTAAGGCCCGTATTCATATGGCAGTTTTATAGATGTTAGCCTTAAATTGATAGAAATAAAGCTTAAGTCGTAGGCAAATAAACCAATCTTCGATTACTTTAATATGTGAGATAATTTTTCGTTTTTTTTTCGTTTTTAAGACTATAAATAAACCAACAAACGCTAAAATTAGACCAACAATCATCAGCAAACGATTACGCATCGATTAGGCTTTTTTGAAATTAAAAATAAAATTTTTCCGGCTAACTTAATGCTAATTTTTTTTTTTAATTTAAAAAAAATTAAGAACCAACAAACGTTGTAATTAGGCCAACAATCACCAACAAACGACCAACAAACGATAAAAAAATATGAAAATTAATAAAGTCGAAGTTGACCGGCTAAGTTACCGGAGCCACTTTTCGCGCGCTTGTGGCGGATGGCCGGGATGGCTGACCGCCACAATAATAATATTTAACACAAGACATTACTTAATAAAGTCTCTTAATATTTGATATTCATATCTACTCTTACCAGTAATACAATTTTATGTTGAATTTTAAATTTTAATAACATTTTGTAAAATTTTTTTATTTTTCTATATATTTAGTGAATTTTTTCGCAAAAATATCTTTTTTGATAACTTTTATAAAAAAATTCAAAAATAATAGAATTAAAATGTTGCAAATCAATATTTATACGTATAAAAGTATCAAGAATCTTGCAAGAATCAAGAATCAAGACAGGATATTGATTGTCAAGATCAAGACACAATAATTTTTGATTTTAAAAATCAAGACAAGACAAGTATGTCCGAGTCTTGTCTTGTCTTGAATCCATCATTTTTTTAAGAAAAAGTATGCAGATGCGTGTTGTAAATTACATATTTTTTCTTATATAACAATTTTCTGAAACTTATTTAAATATATATGTCCTTATATATAATAATATATGACCATATAAGCTCTTATCAAGCCAAAATTCATATATGAGCATATAAGATCGCTTCTTATATGAGCATATAAGACATTATAAGAGATTTTTTTCCCCGGGTTACTTAATTATGGACACAATTCCTAATTATAAATTATTCCTCTAAATAAAGTTATTGTACGAAAACTGGGTATGCAAATACTTTTTTGATCCACTGTATGTACAACATGCATATATTGTTGTATGTGAACAATACTCCCCCAAAATATATTTATATTACTGTACGATTAGAGCAAAACAAAACCTTTATTATTTAGTAGATGAAGGAACAGAACATCGATAAAGTGTGTACAAATTTCAAATGTTTAATTCGGTTGTAATGACAATTAAAAGATATAAATATGCGAACGGCAAAACACGAAATATACATATGCGCTATATTGCAGCAGACAGAGTTTCATTTATAATATAGAACACATTCGATAATTATTCGAACAAATAATCAAAAAATTTGAGTAAATATGACAATTTCATAAATAGACAATTCAGTAATTGAGAACAATACTTAAAATAAGAATCTTTGAATTCAATGACGATAAGAATCCTATTCCGTTCTTTAATATTAAGCACTAATTGTAAGATGATTGTAAGCAAGCTTTACAATTGAATTCCTGACTAAGATGATAAAGGTAAATAGAAATGTAAATAGAAAGTAGGAATAGTCTTGCCGAAAGGGCATTTCAGACAATCAAACGGATCAATTCATCATTGAATTCATATACATTATATACAGACATATCCAATTACCAAAAAAAGAATATAAACAGAGCATGCACAAAAGATAAAGGAAATTTCTTGCAAGTTACTTGAGATCCAGAAAAATCTCTATTACGCTTTTGGTTATTCCAATTGAAAATAATAATCACTCAGAACTAAGAGTTAAAGTTAAAGTTAATACTGTTTATACTGAAAAGTAAACGCAACTAATGTGAAAAAAAAGACGCAATTAAGAACAATATTAGATTCGAATCAATAAGATATGTGCCGCAAAACAGTGTTCGAAGAATTAAACGTAGACGCAAACAATATATTATCGAATTCACTTAATGATGAATAATCTGCTCACGTGACAATGGCCTAGTTTACACCGACCGTTTGATACGCGTACCAAGTACCATATCCGTATCAAATTCGTATCAAATCTTGGTTTACACCGGGATAACCCGAGATTTGATACGGATTTGATACGGATATAGTACTTGGTACGCGTATCAAACGGTCCGGTGTAAACTAGGCCAATTGTCTCAATAATCATTCCCGATTATAAATAATTATTTCGACTAAAGGCTCACTACGTCCTTGCTGGATATTTATTCCGGTTAAAAGATCACTACGTCCTTTTCGAGTTATGCGCATAACATAGAATACTAAATCTCGCACCGAAGTGCCTCGGCGAGACGTCTCTGAATTTACTGTAATCAAGAAATTGATTACAGTATTCCTTCAATATTCAATAACAGCCACACAGGCTAAGGTTTCTTACCTTCGAGTGTCAAAAGGACAAACGTTTCGAAGGAAACGTTAATGGCGGCCACAAGGAATCTCAATGGCTGATTCCTTTTATCGATCTCCGTATTTCCTTAGACAAACGAACGGCTTGTTCGTATTATTTATCGATTCGGGAAACCGAATCAGAGACTGAGAGTCTCGAATAAGGTGGATGCCAGAGCTGAGAAGCTCGGATGAATACGATACGCACTTCCTTCCTTCCTTCCTTCCTTCACTTTCAGAATATTTGAGATATACGATGCTGAGAAATATTACGTGCTCACTAATATTACGAGCTGCCGAACGGAAGTGAAGACACGAAGACACACGAGTCGCACGTAGAAAAGCTGTCGCTGAGAGCGTCACGTATAGATGAGCATCAGCGCCATGGTTACGATCTATTTACTGACTAACAGCGCCGTTATATCGATAGTGAGTTTAAGGGAAGTCGGTAATGCAACTCGCGATCTTATTGATTCGACTTATATAGGGCGTGTTTCGATATTCACTGTAAGTACTGACGATATGACTTCATTGAGTAGAACTGCAGGAGCGTTTCTATGTTGCTGCTGTTACTTTCAGGCTGGAATAACGGAACGACGACCACAGTACTGCCAGTACTGCCAGTGAATGTCGAAACGCACCCGTATAAGAAAGAAATATAACCTATCTTAACCTATCTTAGACACGACGTGACACGACGATAGGAGCACCTATTCTAAATATATAAAAAAGAATCTTGTACTTAAACAATAATGTTACAAAAGTCATGTCTATAAAATAAATAACAGTTTTCAGATTTATAAAAATATCGAAATTATTTATTATTATATTAATTATATTAATTTAGTAGTAGTAGTAGTAATCTTTTCAGGCTTTTTCCGCATCTTCGTAACTAACAATTACTGTATATTTCTCGTTGTTGCCTTTCAGGTCCACAAGGACCAAACCTATGATGTGAACCTGGCACCCGACTTCCGAAAAATTAATTTTTGTACAGAAAACGTTAGCATTTTGTTTGTAGTTGTTTGTAGTAACAAAAATTTTGTTTGTAGTTCAATACATTAAAAATGATAAAAATTAAAAAAATTACTTGCACCCCACTTTAAGATATCTCAAATCCGTTTGCGCCATCTTCTTTAGAATCATTTGTAGTTGTTTGTAGTGCTTTTCTTTTTGTTTATAGTTGCACCATTCAAAAGTTATTATATTTTTGCAATAAACAAAAAGAGTAACTTTGCCAATTTTGGAGATATCTCAAATCCGCTTGCGCCATCTTCTTCAGAATCATTTGTAGTGCTTTTCTTTTTGTTTATAGTTGCACCATTCAAAAGTTATTATATTTTTGTAATAAACAAAAAGTGTAACTTTGCCAATTTTGGAGATATCTCAAATCCGCTTGCGCCATCTTTTTCAGAATCATTTGTAGTTGTTTGTAGTGCTTTCTTTTTTTTTGTTTGTATTTGCACCGTTCTATATATATCTAGTTATGATATTTTTGCAATATACCAGAAGTGAAGAAAAATTTTACTTTATATACCCCAAGGGCCTTAAAGGGCGTTTTGAAGGGACGTACCCAACCCTAACCTCCAATTCATCCACTACTTTACTGTTTCCTCCTTTGGACCAACGGTTTAACGTCTCTTCCGAAAGACGGAGCCCAGTTTTCTCCGCATCTGCACGGAGGGGCGCGGTTTTTTCGGAAAAAAACTTTTCCATGATTCATGGCTCCAGTGGACTCGAACCTGGTTCCTCAGATTACGAGTCTGGCGCTCTACCACTAGACCACACCGCCGCCCTTATACCAGAAGTGTAACTTTGCCAATTTTGGAAATATTTTAAAACTAATTGCGCGACTCAATGTAGAATTGTTTGTAGTTGTTTGTAATAGTTTTCGTTCCGTTTCGTTTAAAATATCTCCAAAATTGTCTCTCAAAATTATCTCTTTTTGTTTATTGCAAAAATATAATAACTTTTGAACAGTGCAACTACAAACGAAAAGAAAAGCACTACAAACAACTACAAACGTTTCTGAAAAAGATGGCACAAGCGGATTTGAGATATCTCCAAAATTGACAAAGTTACACTTTTTGTTTATTGCAAAAATATAATAACTTTTGAATGGTGCAACTATAAACAAAAAGAAAAGCACTACAAACACCTACAAATGATTCTGAAAAAGATGGCGCAAGCGGATTTGAGATATCTCCAAAATTGGCAAAGTTACTCTTTTTGTTTATTGCAAAAATATAATAACTTTTGAATGATGCAATTATAAACAAAAAGAAAAGCACTACAAACACCTACAAATGATTCTGAAAAAGATGGCGCAAGTGGATTTGAGATATCTCCAAAATTGGCAGTTACTCTTTTTGTTTATTGCAAAAATATAATAACTTTTAACAGTGCAACTACAAACGAAAAGAAAAGTACTACAAACAACTACAAACGATTCCGAAGAAGATGGCGCAAGCGGATTTGAGATATCTTCAAAGTTGGCAAAGTTACACTTTTTGTTTATTGCAAAAATATAATAACTTTTGAATGGTGCAACTAAAAACAAAAAGAAAAGCACTACAAATGATTCTGAAAAAGATGGCGCAAGCTGATTTGAGATATCTCCAAAATTGGCAAAGTTACTCTTTTTGTTTATTGCAAAAATATAATAACTTTTGAACAGTGCAACTACAAACGAAAAGAAAAGCACTACAAACAACTACAAACAATTTTGAAGAAGATGGCGCAAGCGGATTTGAGTTATCTCAAAGTGGGGTGCGAGTAATTTTTTAAATGTTTATAATTTTTAATGTATTAAACTACAAACGAAATTTTTGTTACTACAAACAACTACAAACCAAATGCTAACGTTTTCCGCAAAAAAATTAATTTTTCGAAAGTCGGGTGCAAGGTTCACATAGGTAAAGACCAATTTTTTCAAAGGTGCCGCCATAACCTCCATGTTCTTACTGCGAATGCCTCACCTCGCGAGTCGCAGTAATGAAAGTAGGGAGTGACGACAAAATCTATGACGTCACATGAACACGAAAACGCTTTGACAGCTTACTGCCGCGTATATTGGAACGGATTTACAGTGCTGCCAGTACTGCGAGTGAATAGCGAAACGCACCCATAGTAACCTTTTTACCAACGAAAGCTCTGTATGCCATCTCTATTTACAAGAATTTATGCTATATTCTGAACAATTACGTATATTACAAGTGCTTTTATATCACACGTGCGTGGAAAGTGGTCCTAGGGATCCTTTAACGAGGGATGAGACAAAGCCGCCATTAATGGGAGCGGAAGTGACGGCACGCGTCATTTTTGAATAAAACAAAATAACTGTATCGAAAATATGTCTACATAAATTTAATTCTAATTGAAGAATTAATTCAATTAAATTGAAGTAATTAAATAAAACTTAATTAAATAAATAAAACTTAATTAAATAAAATAAATTCAGTAAATTAATAAATTGAGTAAATAATAACACAATAAATACTGATAAATTTAATTTATCACAATGTTTAGCCAGAAACGATTTATTGCACAGTACGTTAATATAATATAAGTACATATAAGCGATAGCGTAAACGAGGCGCGTTACAAGACAGGCAAACAAGCACATCCAACGGCTCGCGAGATCAGCCGGGAAGAGCGCGGGCGCTTCGTGATACCTGTTTACCAAAGCGGAACTACTTTCCGGGATCATCCGGAGATACCCGAACGCACACGGCGATCACACATGAGCATACTCATTCCAACAGTTTATCACTCATACCTCCATATTCATCAATCTCACACACGTTTCATGCTTATCTCTAGGCAACGGTTTCGTTAGTATGTCCGCTACATTTTCGCCAGTGGGTATATAATTTACCATGATATCGCCATTTTCTTGTGCCTCACGAGAAAAACTATATCTAATGTCAATATGTTTACTTCTCTTATGGAACACGGTGTCCTTGCTTAAGCAAATCGCGCTTTGATTATCACAGTAAATTTCCGTTGAGCCATCCACGTATTTAGCAAGTCCTATTTGAGTAAAAAGGTTTCTTAGATATATAACTTCTTTCGTTACTTCTGATAAGGCCATAAATTTTGCCTCCATCGTGGATAGCGCAACAGATTTCTGCTTCTTTGCTGACCAGCTTATTGGTTCGCCCGCTAGGAATGTACAAAAACCGGAGCAGGACTTCCTATCGTCTATATCACCTGCCCAGTCAGAATCTACATAAGCTAACATTTTCTGTTGTGACTTGGTGTAGATAATACCGTAGTTTTTCGATTTCTTTAAATACCTCAAAACTCTCTTCGCCACTGTCCAATGCGTCTTTCGCGGGTTTGCGCTAAAACGACTCAAGAAACTTACCGCGAACGCAATATCCGGGCGCGTTGCGCCCGCCAAATAATTTAAACCGCCTATGAGTTCTCTGTACGGGATGTTCTTCATCTCGTCTTCTTCAGAGAGTCTTGGCTGGCTGATTTTTGATAATTGATTCCCAGGTTCTAGAGGCATTGCAACGGGATTCGCCTCCATCATATTGAATCTTTCTAGGAGCCTCTTCACATAAGATTCTTGCGTCAACTTCATGCTTCCTGTCGGGCTATTTCTTTCAACACGAAGACCCAGTACATCTCCAACGCAACCTAAATCTTTTATCCTGAACTGCCCCTGCAACCTTTGTTTGACCTTCTCCAGGGCTTTTAAGCTTCTTGATGCGAGTAATAGGTCATTCACGTAGATAGCAATAATGACAGTCTCCCCGTCTACCTGGCCGACGAAGACACACGGAT
The DNA here is from genome assembly GCF_030848805.1 of Temnothorax longispinosus. Taxonomy (NCBI): domain Eukaryota; kingdom Metazoa; phylum Arthropoda; class Insecta; order Hymenoptera; family Formicidae; genus Temnothorax; species Temnothorax longispinosus. The sequence goes on along the minus strand of NC_092359.1, from coordinate 12,104,682 downwards.
CCGCATCTGATCTAGACATTCCAATGCTTAACAAGAAATTACGGAGCTTCTCGTACCATTTTCGCCCTGATTGCTTTAGACCGTAGAGTGGCTTACGCAGTCGAAAAACCTTTTCCTCTTGACCTGCCACCACGAGTCCGCTTGGCTGCTCCATATAGATTTCATCATCGAGATCATCCTGTACGTAGGCTGCAACTACGTCCATCTGGTGGACGTGCATCTCCTCCTCGACACAGCCGGCGAGAAACGCGCGTATCGACTCGTGTCTTACGACCGGAGCAAAGACTTCCTGATAATCCACTCCATATCTCTGCTCGCATCCACGCGCCACGAGCCTCGCCTTGTACCGCTCGACTCCGCCATCCTGCCGCCTCTTTATCTTAAATACCCAACGACATGATATAACGCGACGATCGACCGGGCGGTCGACCAACTCCCACGTCCCGTTCTCGATCAATGAATCGTATTCGGCTTTCATGGCTTCCAGCCATAATTCTCTATCGCCACGAGACATAGCCTCTTCCAAAGTGGATGGGTCGCTGAGGGCATCTGTAACAAGGCTAGCAATTTCATTATATAATTTTCGAGGCCTTTCTTTCTTTCCGGTACGCTCAAGTTTCGGCCTTCCCCTTCCGCGACCTGATCGCTGTACTGGCTCCACAGCCTTCTTTGGCGTAACTTCCGACGCCATGCTCCAGGCACCATCTTCCTCCTCGACAGCTGCAGGCTCTTTCCAGTCCTCGCTCACACTGTCGGTCGGCTGCTGAGACGGCTCCACTTTCGCCCGGATCTCGGATGAGTGCTCATCCGCCATAACTCCTTCCGCCACGTGTGGCAAAGGCATTTCGACAAGTTCTACGTCACGCTTATTTTTAGAATCCATATCTTCGATAAATCGGACATCGCGACTCTTGATGATCCTTCTAGTACCTCGCTTCCACAAGCGGTACGCCTTTGATTCGGGATCATAACCTACCATAACAAACTCATGACCTTTGGGATCCAACTTGGTTACTCCTGGCCCTTTCTGAAGCGCAAATGCTTTGCACCCAAACATGCGCAAAAATCTGACGTCTGGCTTCGTTCCAATCCACTCCTCAAGCGGTGTTCTCCCCTCCAAGGCTTTCGTTGGGCATCTATTCCTCAGGAACGCCGCGGTGTTGATTGCTTCGGCCCATAATGTCATCGGCAAGCCCGACTGCACCAACATACATCTGGCCATTTCCACCAATGTACGATTTGCCCGCTCGGCGACTCCGTTCTGCTGAGGGGTGTACTCCACACTTAATTGCCTACTTACACCTTCATCCTCAAGTAGCCCGGCAAATGTCTTCGACACGTATTCCTTTGCATTGTCCGAACGAAACTTAACGAGTTTACACCAAGTTTCTCTTTCAACGCGATGCATAAATTTCTTGAATTCCATGAAGACATCGGCACGACTCTTCAACATCGCTACGGTGATGAATCTTGTTTTGTCGTTTATGAAGGTCACGAAATATTTCGCTCCTCCCAACGACTCGACCTTGAACGGTCCGGCAATGTCTGAATGTACAAGTCCGAGAACCCTCTCAGCACGCGAAGATGATGCCTTATAAGGCAACTGGCATATTTTCGTCTTCAGGCACACTTCACAAGGAAAATCGTCCGCATTTAGCTTGAAGTCCAGTCCGTCGACCATGTCTGCACTTTTTAGCTTCTTAAGGTCATTTAAGTTCAAATGTCCGAGGCGTCGATGCCATTTCATGAGCCGTTCGTCGGGTTTCCCGTCCGCGCACAATGCAATCTGTCCCTCTCTCGTGTTAACGACGTATAACCGTCCACGTTTCTCTGCGTTCATGACAAGCGTGCCATCCTTCCTGAGCACTTGACCCTTGTCACCTTCAAACACAACCTTGTAGCCATTTTCCGTAATTCTGGCCACCGAGAGCAGATTATTTCTCACATCCGGTACGCACTTCACATCGCACAGTTCTACGCGCTTTACGACACCCCTTACGCTCACGTCAACCACGACATTTCCGGCACCAACGGTCTGCATGTCCCGATCATTCTTTCCCGCTGTCTGCACGGCACCATCACAGTCACTGTCTATAAACGAAAAACGATCCCTCTTTCCGCACATGTGTGCCGTCGCGCCTTTGTCCAGGCACCACTCATTGTCTTTTAACTGGCTGAGCATCACTGTCGACGCTTCCATGGCATCTTCGCACGCAGCCTGACTCACGGTCTTATTGTCAGACCTTTTTTTTTCCAACAGTCAGATGCGCGATGGCCGGTTTTTCTACACTTGAAGCACTTGCCCTCAAAACTTTGTACGCCTCGCTCTTCCTCGCTGCACGCGCCTCGCTTTTCCTGTACCTTGCGTTGCCCAAATGGTTTCCTGCTCGTTATTTTATGAGTGTCGCTTTTTCCAGCGGTCAATAATGCACTGCTTCCACGATCTTTTTCTCGATCGCTTCCCACTCGCCTAGCTTCTTCTTCAATCAATTTTGCCTTTAAGAAATTGATATCCGGTATTTCATCTCTGGATTCTATCGCTACTCGAAAGTTTTCAAAATCCTGTGGCAGGGAGCTAAGGAGCATAATTGAGAGTAACTCAGACGGCACTTTTATTCCAGCCTCGTCTAATTGGTCGGCTGTCCGCATAAAATCGCTGACGTATTGAGACATCGATTTTTCTGGATCTTTCTTCATCTGGTATAGCTGACGATAAAGAACCGCCTTTCTCACAGGTCCTCTGGAGTTGAACGCTCTTTCCAATTCGCTCCAAGCCTCTGAAGCTGTAACGGCCTTTCTGATATGCCCGAGTTCGCTGCTAGACACGCCGAACACGATCAGTGCGAGCGCTTTTTCATCTTCGATTGTCCATGTTACTAACTTCGCCTCTTCCACGGGTTTCACAACACTTCCACTTACGTGTCCCCATAGACCGTTATACACGAGAACACTTCGCATTTGGAGTCTCCACGTTTCATAATTGTCCGCGGTCAATTTCTCGATGTGTTGCGTGCCGGTCGAATGCATGGCGAGAAGGGCGTTAGCCACGTGTTCACGAGAACTCGAACTCGAGGCGAATAAACCGACTGCACAGGCCGCAATTCGCTATATATCACTTAAATCACCAACCTGGGCCCATAACCTGTTTAGCCAGAAACGATTTATTGCACAGTACGTTAATATAATATAAGTACATATAAGCGATAGCGTAAACGAGGCGCGTTACAAGACAGGCAGACAAGCACATCCAACGGCTTGCGAGATCAGCCGGGAAGAACGCGGGCGCTTCGTGATACCTGTTTACCAAAGCGGAACTACTTTCCCCGGAGATACCCGAACGCACACGGCGATCACACATGAGCATACTCATTCCAACACACAAAAAGTAAATAAATGCAGTAAATAATGCAATAAATAATTTTTTTTTAAGTTTTTATATAAATTTAGCAAATTTGTAAATTCAATAAATAAAAAAAAACAACAATTTTGAAAATTATTTTTACACTAAAAATGTGTTGACGCGATAGTCTGAGCAAATGTATAGATATTATTAACTTCTAACTCTGAAAATTAAAACTTTTTAGAAAATAAGGAAAATATTACGATCAGTATAGTTTAATTAACAAAAATTGTATTCTTAATACATCTCCATGTTTTAAGGGTTCAGAAAGAGGATTTGTAATCAATGGGTTCAGTAGTTTTTAAATAATTTAAGAATAAAATAAAGAAAACATTTTTATTTCTTTAATAAGTCAAAAGCGTGATTTCTCGAGATAAGTATTAGTCTTTGCTTCGCTCAAATAAGACAGATATAAACAATTTGCTGACACTTTGAAATAATATGTACAATTTAAAATTTTTTATAATTAAACAAAATTTAAATTATAGACATTTTTGTTCGTGTTCAAAAAACGCAAAAAATTATGAATACAAAAAATCTTGTTGATTTTAATGTTGAACATTTATATATGATGAATAATAATGGTCTGCATGATTTGATTTACACGTTCTTGGGATATTTTTGCCTGAAAATAACAATAAAAATGAATTAATGAAAATTGAATATTATTAATAAATAATATTGTTACGCTCGCTCGCCCGTGCCGAGACGTCGTTTTCGTGGGCTGAAATTGGCTTCGCTCCGCAGAAGTTTCAAGCCGAAGCGCGTCCCTTGACAACGGGGACGCATAGAATTATTGATTTAATTACCGCCTGTCAGATTGATCTGGTGACTCGAATCGTTCGGTCCGGTTTCCCAGAACTTTCTTGTATTCCGTTCTGAGTTTAAATAAACCCGAGTTTTTGTATAACGAGAGTGGTTATTTCTGCGATCCCGAAAGTACGCGGACGCGTTCGTGAGTGCGCGCGACACGAATAGCGAACGGAGCGTAACACTTTTTGGGGGCTCGTCCGGGATCGCGCGTGTGAGTGTGTGTGCCATGACGACGCTAGTTGCGACGAGAAAGAGACGCCTGGTGGACTCTTCGGAGCCTGCGACAGAGTCGGCAGCTTCAGAGACGGCAGCTCTCCAAGCCGTGCTACAGGAGATGCGGCAAATGCGCGAGGAGCAGGCGCAACGTGATGAGGAACTCGCCGCAATGCTTCGCCGGCACGATGAGGAGCTCCAATTTTTACGGGGAGACCGGTTGCCTTCTCAGGAAACACAGCTAAGTCCTTCCAATATTAGAGCGAATCGCGGTCCGGAAGTAGAAGCCGTTGGTGTAAGAAATGGCGCGCGCAGTGAAATCGGATATAAACTTAAACCTGACACGTTTGACGGTGTGGTTCCGTTGCGAGAGTTTTTCTCGCAATTTAATTTAATCGCACGCGCGAATCAATGGGACGATGCGATCAAAACCGTAGCTTTAGCATCGTGCTTAAGGGGAAAAGCGCGTTCTGTTCTTGAATCGGTAGAAAATTTAGAGAATTTGGGTTACGAAGAACTAAAGTCCAAATTAGAACTACGTTTCGGTGAGGGGCAACTTTCGCAAAATTATTATACTCAGTTTACGAACAGAAGGCAAAGATTCGGGGAAGATTTAGCTACTTTCGGTCACGAATTGGAAAGGCTCTCTCGATTAGCTTATCCTGAGTGTCCCTACGCGGTTCGAGACAAGATCGCGTGCGCTCAATTTGTTTCTTCCCTTTCGGACGGATTTGTTAGAAGGACTCTTCAGCTAGAAGGGATTACCTCGCTGAAGTTGGCCATAGAGAGGGCAAAGGCACGTCAAAATTATACAGGGAGGAAATTTTGAAAGAAGGAGGGATTTTGAGAAGCGATTTGAGAAGGGGAAGGATAGGGGCGTGAAGAGTAATGAAAAGGGGGACGGAGATGAAAAAGTCGAAGAAAGAGGAAAGAAAGGTTATGGTTATGAGCGGAGGGATTGGAATAGAACAAAAGAGTGTTGGAATTGTGGAAAGGAGGGACTTTTCCGGTTTGAGTGTCCTGAGAACAAGGGAAACTCGGTTTAGTTGCTCTCGGCGGGGGAAGAACAACTGAAGTGGGCATTACCCCGAGTGTTAATTGTTCTCAAACTTTTTCTGTTAATCGAATAAAGTCAAGTTCAAATTATTTTAGTTATAAGGGGATGTTGGATGGTAACGAGTGTTGTTTCAAGATAGATACGGGTTCGGATGTTTTGATTCTTAGTAGAAGAGAATGGTTAGAGAGGGCAAGCACATCATTCAGATTAAGGACAATTCTCTTAGATATCCCACTGGAGAGGTAGTTCCCATCGAATTTAAGGTCATGGCAAAAGTTCTCTTGGGAAAATATTTCGTGGAAATTCCTATGTATGTAATAGACATGGATGATGATTGTTTATTAGGTGTAGATTTCTTAAGGAAGATAAATTTAGAAAATGTTTTTGAATTTGCTTTCATTTCTTCGGAATCCGATAAAGAAAAGGTTTTGAGTTGTTCTCGAATTCAAGTTTCTTCCGAAAGAGCTCCATTCTTGAAAGAACTCTATACTAATAATTCTTCAAATTTAAATAAGGCTCAGAAAGAAATTTTTACGGATTTCTTAGAGGAGTATCAGGATGTATTTTCCGAGGAGATTGTTGCTGGTAATTGTGGAGTCGTCGAACATGTCATCAATTTAGAAGATTCTTCTCCCATTAAGCAGGTTCCTCGTCGAATTCCCTTACGAATGCGAGGGGAAGTAGAAAAGATTATTGAGGAAATGAGAAAGCAAGGGGTCATAGAAGAGTCGCAAAGTCCGTGGGTTTCTCCTGCTGTTTTGGTAAGAAAAAAAGATGGAACGTTGAGATTTTGCGTCGATTATAGAATGGTAAATGCAATAACTAAAAAAGATTCGTTTCCCTTGCCTAGAATAGATGACATTTTCGATCAGCTTTCGGGAAACTTTTGGTTTTGCACTCTGGATCTTAAAAGTGGTTATTGGCAGGTAAAGATTCGTCCTGAGGATAGGGAAAAGACTGCCTTTTCTATTGGACGTGGATTATGGCAATTCACTGTAATGCCTTTTGGGCTGTGTAACGCTCCTGCTACCTTTGAGCGTTTAATGGAAAAAGTATTGCGAGGATTATTATATAAAATTTGTTTGGTTTATTTGGACGATGTAATAATTTTAGGTAAAAATTTTAATGAAATGCTAGAGAATTTAAAGAACGTGCTCTCACGGTTACGTTCTGTTAATCTTAAAGTAAACCCTAAAAAGTGTATTCTCTTTGCAAAGGAAGTAAAATATTTGGGACATATAGTCTCTTCAGGAGGTGTTACTACAGATCCGGAAAAGATCTCTGCTGTGAAGGATTGGCCGATTCCACATAACAAGAAGCAGCTTCGAAGTTTCCTAGGGTTTTGCTCATATTATCGGAAATTTGTAAAAGGATTTTCTTCTTTAGCCAAACCTTTATATGCTCTAACAGAAAATCAGGTTAAATTTTCTTGGGACGAGAAGTGTCAAAGTGCATTTTTAGAGTTGAAACGAGTGTTTCTTCTTCTCCAATGTTATCCTTCCCGAGTGAGGAGGGAGAATTTATTTTGGACACTGACGCTTCGAATATTGGAATTGGCGCAGTCCTTTCACAAAAGCAAGAGGGAGTAGAAAAAGTCATTGCTTATTTCAGTCGTGTACTTAGTAAGTCTGAGAGGAATTATTGCGTTACTCGTCGAGAACTCTTGGCGATAGTCGATTCTATTAAATTTTTCCGGCATTATCTTCTAGGGCGGAAGTTCTTGATCCGTACGGATCATGTTTCTCTTAGGTGGTTGATGTCCTTTAAAGACTTAGAAGGGCAATTGGCGCGTTGGCTGGAAAGACTCCAGCAATATGAGTTCGAGATTATTCATCGCAAAGGTTTAATTCACAAGAATGCCGATGGGCTTTCTAGACGACAATGTGAATCATTTGGTTGCGAATATTGTGTCAAAGTGGAGAGAAGGCAGATTGAAGAATCAAGAAAATCAGTCGCTCGTATTATTCTCATAGGAGAAACTCTTCAAGATTGGCGCAAGGAGCAATTAGAGGACGTTAGCATTGCTTTTATTTACCGCGGGAAGGAAACGGGAATACGTCCGTCTCGTTTTGAAATACCTGCTGGAAATGTCTCCGCCCGAATATATTGGTCTTATTGGGATGCTTTGAGTTTAAAGGATGGGGTTCTTTATAAGAGATGGGAAGCACCGAATCTTAAGTCAAGTATTTTTCAGCTTATTGTTCCTCGAAACCGTGTTAACCAGATTCTAGAAGAAGCGCATGATTCTTTTTCTGGAGGACACTTTGGAGTCAATAAAACTCTTGAAAAAATCCGAAAGCGATTTTATTGGGCTACCTGTAAACAAGATGTGGAGGAATGGTGCAAAACTTGCAAAGTTTGTGTGTCAAAAAAAGGCCCTTTGGGGAAGGGAAAGTCTCCATTACAAATTTATAATGTTGGGGCCCCATTCGAAAGATTACAAATGGACATACTTGGCCCTCTTCCTATTACTACTTCCGGAAATAGATATCTCCTCGTCATTGTTGACTGTTTCACCAAATGGGTAGAAGTTTTTCCTCTCAAGAATATTAGGGCAAGTACAGTGGCAGAAGTCTTCGTTAATCAAGTCATTTCTAGACACGGGGTCCCTTTAGAAGTCCATACGGATCAGGGGAAGAATTTTGAGTCCAAACTTTTCGCGGAATTGATGAATCTCCTTGGAATTCGGAAAACGAGAACAACTGCTCTACATCCGCAATCGGATGGACAAGTCGAGCGGCAACATCAGACTATTGTTAATTATTTGGCGAAGTATATTTCTGAAAATCAGAAAGATTGGGATCGCTGGGTCCCTATGTTTTTATTAGCTTACAGATCTTCTAAACACGAGACTACTGGAGTAACTCCCGCCGAGCTGTGTTTTGCCCGAGATCTTAGGTTGCCGTTAGATCTGCTTTTAGGAAGTCCTCCGAGGGGAGGATCTCAGTCAGTTGAAGGTTTTATTGGGAATTTGAAAGAGAAGTTGGACAAGATCCATTCCAACGTTAGGAAATGTATGGATATAAAGTCTTCACGAGCAAAGTCTTGGTATGATCGAAAGGCCAGGCAAACTCTTTTTCAAGAAGGGGAGAAAGTTTGGTTTTATAATCCTCGTAGGATGAAAGGTAGAGCCCCTAAATTGCAGAGCAATTGGGAAGGACCTTTCTTAATAGTGAAAAAGTTGAATGATGTGGTCTATTGTATTCAAAGATCTGTGAGACATAAGAAGAAAATTGTGCATGCGGATAGGTTGGCTTCTTTTTCCGAAAGACATTAGAGTTTGATAGGGATATTATGGACTAGGTTGGGTGTAATAATTTGCGGGGAAGGTTAATTACGGTAGAAATTAAGATTGTTGTGTTGCATTGTTTACTGCGCGTGTTATTTTGTTCTTAGATATTTACGGAAGCCGAAGCGGTCGCAACTCCTCACCGAGTTGGACATCTTGGGAGCTGGCTTGTTGCCGAACCTAATTACCGGCGAAGGATAAGACTGCCTCTCTCACGGTTGTTTGATCCGTGGTTTTTCCGTGAGACATAGGGCAAATGCCGAGGCAGGGACTTGGGGAGTCTTTCGAGACGTTGGGTCCACGGTAAGCTTCCCCCCCTTGTCCGAAGATTTAGAAGAGGAGCAGCGACATCTCCGACGACTTCGGGAGCTGAGAGGAAGAGGCCTGTGTTGGGAGGCGAGATCTCCTGCGAGGGAATTGATGAGGGGTCGCCCTGGAGTCGGCAGGGGGGAGAGAGTATCTTCTTCCGGAAAATGTCGATTGGGGACTCGCTCCATGAGGAAGAGGACATGATCCTGGACTCGAGAAGAGGACGGTGCCCGGTAACCTGTGGCAGCAGCCCAGGGTAGGGCAGGAAGCCGTGAAGAGGACATGATCCTGGACTTCCAGAGTACGGTTGGGACCGAGAAGAGGACGGTGCCCGGTAACCTGTGGCAGCAGCCCAGGGTAGGGCAGGGGGCCGTCCCGGTACCCTGGAATACAGAAAAGTTCGCCCAGTCAGGAAACTGCCCCTCCGGATTGTCGGGACGACAATCTGAAGAGGGGGGGCAGTGTTACGCCCGCTCGCCCGTGCCGAGACGTCGTTTTCGTGGGCTGAAATTGGCTTCGCTCCGCAGAAGTTTCAAGCCGAAGCGCGTCCCTTGACAACGGGGACGCATAGAATTATTGATTTAATTACCGCCTGTCAGATTGATCTGGTGACTCGAATCGTTCGGTCCGGTTTCCCAGAACTTTCTTGTATTCCGTTCTGAGTTTAAATAAACCCGAGTTTTTGTATAACGAGAGTGGTTATTTCTGCGATCCCGAAAGTACGCGGACGCGTTCGTGAGTGCGCGCGACACGAATAGCGAACGGAGCGTAACAATATTAATAATAAATGAAACATGCAGGTTTAAGTTTGAAGTTTGTTCTTCAATATACTCTTCTAAAATGAAATCGAAGTAATATCATTTACTTGCCAATTTTTTTATGATTATTATTCGAATAGTATAAATAATTACCTAAAATAGTTGTAAGTGAAGATAAAGGAAGGGTTAGCTGGTCAAAACGATTGGGAACTGCTGTTGGGTTTAATTTTTTTCCCAATTTTTTGTGCATTTTCCCACATTTCATCCGAAAAATGTTTCTAGAATAAGAAATATAAGTTAAATATAAGTAAACTCAAATCACAAAAAACTTGAATACTTACTTCACATAATGTTGAATACTTTTTAGGAGATCAGTTATCACGCGCCACATTTTTTATCCATTTTGCTTTTCGGTTCGGAGAGGTAGGGAAATGGCACATTTTGAAGCCTTTTTTACTTGAATTGCCACAATTAACTGCTTCGCAATATCGCATTTTCTAAATAATTTATATTTATCAATTAGCTAATTTGATGATTTATAGTTGAGGTTATGTATTCTCATTTCAGTGTTAAGAGGATCCTGCAGTGACTGGCGAACTTCCTCGATGTCAATAATGTCAACCTTTTTAATTTTCGGGTCGCTCGCAATATCTCTGTTACTTTTTAATTTCGTTTTCCCTATATCTGTCTTGGTCTAACGAAATGACATCTGTCCTTTTTTCGATTGCTCGCCATCTTACGCAAGATCCGGCAACTACTGTTGCTGCTCTTCTTGTCATTCTGCATCCGTATTTGCATTACTAAAATAATTATTAGATGGATCTTTTTTTGTACGCATTGAATCTTACTTCTACTTACACGATATTATTCCTACATGTTTTCCCAAGGGTGGATGATAAACATTATGTATGTATAAACTGTAGAATTTTTGTTTTAAGCAAATATTGTCGTCAGGTGACAGCTGTGTATGTGCCCCAATAAGTAATATTTTTAATTTTTTGGTGCTTTTGATATAAAATCGCGTTTTCCACCCTAGATTTTTGTGCGGACTTTAATTCTAGATCAAAAACTTGCAATTCTGTAAAGCCAATTAAGGTGGTCCTTTCGCAGACCCAGCTAGTCAAGTAACAGTCCGTCATGAGGTAATTGAAAACAGACATATTGACAAACATTACACAACATCCCAATAATTATAATAATATAATATGATTTTACACGCACGATTTAATCGTATTTAATTATTTACTAATTAAAAAAATATCACAATAGTAGTGCGGTTGGACTCGATTTAGGTTAGGTCAGGCAATGACAGTAAGCAATATGCGATTGGACCACTACTTATTTAACCTCATATATCAGAGCAAAACATTCGGCAAGCCATTATTTTCAAGGTATGTACGAAATCCGGAAACTTCAGGGAATATTTTAAGACATGAATAATGTATTCATCTGATCGCTAAGTACATGTATTATTCGTTGAAAACCTCGGACGTGGCGATTTGCATTATTCTATCTTTCTCGTTCATTAGATGTAAACAAGGATAGAATGACAATGGCACGCTCCGCGAACGCACATTTAGAATGACTTATTTCTTGTAAAGTGTCGGTAACCTCACTTGATTTTTCGTACACATGCCCCTTATTACTGTATATTTAACATATATCAAATTTAGGTACCTATCTAATACTTGTTCTCACGAAAGGACCACCTTAAAAGATCCATCGATTAACGATAATGTCGGTAAATCGTGGGCTGCAGGATCCCCTTAAATGATAATATAAAATCACATTCAATTGTAATAAAAATAGATGGTATTTATATAGAATAGCTACTGCACCTCAAAAATTAATAAAAATAGGCTCATTCGACGCATTTTGGCACGAAATGAAAGAATCTGCAGAAAAATGCGGCGGTCTGCCCTGCGAAGCAAGATATTTAGCGTTAAAGTTGACGATTCTTAGGTTAAAAATCCAGTCATACCGACGTGATGTAGCGATCATGAACATGCCCCACGGCCACACGCGCATGCCTCCGTGGTCGCACGCGCATGCAAAAGTGTGCGAATTTTAAACGTATGCATACTTATAATGCATAAATATGGTAATTGTTTAGATGGGGGGGATCACCTTGGATGATCTTGATATTTTAGTATGTTGTCAAGGTCACCCTCCTCAGTGACCTTCAGAAGGTTTCAGCCCGCGCTCGTTATTCGTTAAAAAGTTATTAATAAAAAAAGTTTGAAAAATATAGCAGCTATTTTGAGTATTGGAAGGCGTAAATAACTAATTATACGTGTGTGTGCCCTGCTTTAACAAAAATCACACCTTCTATAAAGCAAAGCAACACACGTGTGTGTGTGCCCTGCTTTAACGAAAATCACAACTCTTATAAAGCAGGGCATACACACGTGTGTATGTGCCCTGTTTTAACAAAAATCACAACTTCTATAAAGCAGGACATACACACGTGTGTGTGTGTGTGCCCTGCTTTAACAAAAATCACAACTTCTATAAAGCAGGACATATGTACACACATGTAGGAACGTGGAATCCACGTTTCTTTCATGTGGACCAGCAACGTAGAATTCACGTAGACAATCGAGTGGATCATCCGCAGTAGTGTATATAGGCCGATTCAGGCCCGGGGGCTCCGAGGGGGGGGGGGGGGGGGGGGGTATCGGATTTTGCGAGGGGTGGTGAGGGGGGGGGGGGAGGAGCGGGGTATCAGGTTACACAAGGATATCGGGTTACACAAGGGTATCGGGTTACACAAGGGTATCGGGTTACACAAGGGTATCAGATTTCGCGGGTAGAGGGGGGGGAGGGGGTTGACCTTGACATACCACCGGGATGACTCACCGGGATGATTCACCGGGATGAAAAATGACGTCATCGGGACGATGATCGACCCGATAACGCATCGAACCTGTCCAAACATGTTCGTCGTAAGCAACATATTTCTAGGAAAAGGGGGGTGTTATCGCGTAGACTAAACAATCGATTATCTCGTAGACTAAACAATCGAACCTGTCGGGACACGTTCGTTGTTCTCAAAATTAAGTGGATTTAGAGATTCTAAGGCACTTTCTATACATCGCGTTATACGTCATACGTTTAGGTGAGCTGATTCGTATTGAACGCATCGCTAGCGTATATTGCATTCGACGCTTCCCTGGGATCCGTCACGTTGGACGCGATATCGGAGAACTGCTCTATCTACGCAGTACGTAAAAAACAAAGGAAGAAATGACATCGGGACGATGATCGACCCGATAACGCATCGAACCTGTCGGGACACGTTCGTCGTAAGCAAATGTTTTCTAGGAAAAGGGGGTGTTATCGCGTAGACTAAACAATTTCGCGCTATTTTTTACGACGCAGTACGCGAGACAAAGGAAAAGATTTTTCAAAAAATCAGTTGGAGCGAGAGAGAGAGCAAAGGGTATATAACGAGGGATGAAGCGCATCGAGCCGCATTAGTGAGATTTTAGAGCGATACATCGGTCAAAGAGTATCGAGATTTTTTGTGTGGTTAAACACGTTATCACGTTATCATGTGCAAGTGCTGTGAAGTGATATAATAAAAGAACTGGTGCGAAAGTGATCAAACATGGATCAATTCGAGCAAACCGAACGCGATCTATTGGAGCTGTCCGACCAAGTAGCTACCGTGGGTGAATTTTTCACATGAGCGCTGCAATGCGCGGAATTCGTCGAGCAGCTCAAGACACGCTGTAGTGCCAAACGTCAGCGGCTCTCCAACAATCCAACGATCGGGCAGAGGCAATCGTTGGTTGCCCGAATAGCGCGACTCGAGGGTGTGAAGTCGCGATTGGAAAGACAATTTATCCATAGCGGTGGTGATTATGCGAACGCCGGTACCAGTGGCAACACGCGCGCGGCAGAACTCGTATGGCGAGAAATCGACGCCGGGTTCGAAACGCGAATAATGACCGGTGCGGTAATTAATACAGACCATATAGAACCGCGACAGTTTTTGGAAGACGCCTGCAGCGTCGTGTGCAAGCGAGTGCGAGACATTATAAAAACACATAACTGTGTCAAAGTGAACACCGCGTTCAACGGGGAGTTTGTGGCGGGTGATAACCGTGCCAATAAGAGTATATGTACAAATAACATAGAACTCTGTGATACATAGCATTTGCGCGAGTGGTACGAGCTACATGTTATCGAGCCCACATTAGCGAAACTCGAGGAGTTCCAGGAACGCGACAGTGGTTGGGCGTTGACTCGAATCCTCAATTTGACGGTGAGCGTCAACAAGTACAATCCTTTGCGCGCGGGATATCACTTGGAATTGCCTAAAGATATTAAAGTGAAGCACGCGGTGATCAATGTGTTGTCTATGGACAATGCGTGTTTTGCGTGGGCCGTGACGGCTGCTTTGCATCCAGCCGAAAGACATCCAGAACGGGAATCTTCATACCCGCATTATTCAACGGTACTGAATATACAAGACATTGAGTTTCCAATGACGTTGAGGCAAATTAAACAGTTCGAACGACTCAACGATATATCCGTCAATGTCTATATCATCGAGGGACAGAAGACTTTAAACGTTCTTCCGATACGGCTTACCGACCGCACGATTGATAAAAAACATGTGAATCTGCTGTACATGCAGGACCCACGAGACGACAATGTTGGACATTTCGCATGGATTAAACATCTATCCCGCCTCGTGAGCTCACAAATTAATAAACATGGACATACAAAGTACTTTTGCGATCGGTAAGTACCTATACTTTTATTAATAATATATATCATTTTATATTTTTTTGTAAAAAAAATTAATAATATTTGTATTTTTTTACAGATGTCTTCACTACTTTAGTTCGAGCATGAAATTGGAAGCCCACACCGTGGAATGTCGAAAGGTAAACAAATGCGCAATCCGATTACCGAGCGAGGACAACAAGTGGCTCAGTTTCAAGAACCACAGCAGGAAAGAGCGACTTCCCTTCGTGGTGTACGCCGATCTGGAGTGCGTGCTGCAGAAGACAACCGGATACGGAACACGCGTCATACGCCTACCAACATCATCGGGTATGTAGTATAGCATACTACGTACAGTGTTCGTACGACGAAACGTTATCGACGTATCGATTTCGTCGCGATAACGACTGTGTCGCGTGGTTCGTCGAGGAACTCAACGGATTGGCGCATCGCGTAAAAAACATCTTGTCCGACATTGTATGCATGGTAGACCTAACGCGAGACGAGTGGGAGACATTTCACAGCGCGACGAAATGTCATATATGCGAACAACAGTTCACGCCTGATGATAGTAAAGTGCGCAATCATTGCCACCTGACCGGGCGGTACAGAGGTCCAGCACACTCGACGTGCAATCTGAATTATAAGGATTCTCACTTCATCCCAATAATATTTCACAATCTGTCGGGCTATGACGCGCACTTTATTATCAAGGAGATAGCTGCCGCGTTCGAAGGCAAGATCGATGTACTGCCTATAACAAAGGAAAAGTACATCTCATTTACTAAACACGTGAAAGACACCGCGGAAAAATCTGATTCGCGAAACGATATAATGTTAAGATTTATCGACTCATATAAATTTCTTAGCGCGAGTCTCGCAAAATTGGCATCCTTCCTAGATAATGATAAATTAAAAATTATACGTTCAAAATTTTCCACGTTATCCGACAACGATTTCGAATTATTGACGCGAAAAGGTGTCTTTCCATACGAATACGTGGACAGCGTCGAAAAGCTGGAGAATACGTGTTTACCGCCACGCGATTCATTTTACACTTCCTTGACCGGTGACACCGTATCCGAGAGCGATTACGCGCACGCCGCGAACGTATGGCAGCGATTCTCCGTTCGAACCTTGGGCGAATACAGCGATCTATACCTGAAAACCGATGTCTTGCTGTTGGCCGACGTGTTTGAAAATTTCCGCGACAGCTGCGTCGCGAGTTACGAACTTGATCCCGCGTACTACTACACTTTACCAGGCTTTACGTGGGACGCCATGTTGAAACATACGTGTATCAATTTTGAACTGCTGACCGACGTTGACATGGTCATGTTTGTCGAACATGGTATACGCGGCGGCCTGAGTCAATGTTCCGGCAGATACGCGAAGGCCAACAACAAGTATATGGAGTCGTACGATTCATCGAAATCGTCGTCGTACCTAATGTACTTCGATGTCAACAACTTGTACGGCTGGGCGATGTGTAAGCCACTGCCCTACGGGGAGTTTCGATGGGTCGAAGACGCGTCAAATTTCGACGTTAACGCGATCGCTTTGGATTCGCCTACAGGCTATATTCTCGAGGTCGATCTCGAGTATCCGCAGGATAAACATGACGCGCACGCTGACCTACCGTTCTGTCCGATGCGCGATAAACCGCCCGGCAAACGGCAGGACAAACTTCTCGCCACGCTGCACGATAAGGAGCGTTATGTTATTCATTATCGCAATCTGCAGCAGTGCATGCGTCATGGCCTTCGCATCACTAAAATACATCGCGTATTACAATTTGCTCAATCTGAGTGGCTCCGCTCTTACATCGAACTCAATACAAAATTCAGGACACAGGCAAAAAATGAGTTCGAAAAAACATTATATAAATTAATGAATAACGCTGTTTTTGGGAAAACAATGGAGAATGTACGAAACCACGTCGATGTAAAATTAGTGATGACGTGGAAGGATAGATACGGCGCGGAGGCAATGATCGCGCGACTGAATTTCCACAGCAGTAGCGTGTTTTCAGAAAATCTGGTAGCCATTGAACTGCGCAAACTCGAAGTGAAATTCGACAAACCGATCTATGTATCGGCATGTGCATCCTCGACTTGTCGAAGGTGTGCCTATACGAATTTCACCACGAATACATGTCTCCCCTGTATCGCGACTCGTGTAGAATCATGTATACCGACACGGACAGTTTGATTTATTATATCAAGTGCGACGACGCGTACGAGAACATGAAACATGATATAGCCCGGTTCGACACAAGTGACTACGCGGTAGATAACGCTTATGATATGCCTCTCGTCAATAAAAAAGTGCCGGGCCTGATGAAGGATGAAAACAACGGTGCGATCATGACCGAATTCGTTGGACTTAGGGCGAAAATGTACGCCTTGCGAGTCGATGGCAAAAAAGATTGTAAAAAAAGGTGTCAAAAGCAACGTCATCGCGCGCACCATCACATTCGACGACTACACGCGGTGTCTGAACGATGAGATCGAAATGACTCGACCACAGTCGTGCATAAGATCGAAAATGCACGAAGTGTACACTATTAGCGAGACGAAAATCGCTCTGAGTCCGTACGACGATAAGCGATATATCGTGCCGGATTCGACCGATACGTTGCCGTGGGGACATTACCGAATATAACGTAATGTATATAATGTAATATAATGTATGTATGTATGTACATATATATATTTATGTATGTAGTATAACATATAAATGTATGTATGTAGTATATGTAATATAATGTATGTATGCATATATGTATGTAGTGTGTGTTTTTTTTTTTTTTTTTTAGGGGTTGTGAAAGAAAATGCATTTACGCATTCCAGGCTTAGGTGTTTTGCCCGGATATGTCGGACTCGAACATTGACTGGTGACTTGTCAATGCTAATACCGACTAAAACTTCCCCTTAAACTCTGGCCTCTGATCCTCACGGAAACCGCCGTTAGGCATTACTTCGTGAGGGGAGGATCTAGCTACTGCCCTTCCCTCTGGTGGCTAAGATGACTTCATCGTTTCTTCTAGTTGCTTTCTTTAGCTCTCTTCCTCTCCGTTGAACGCAGCTCTATAAGGACTTCTGTGACGAAGGTGCTTGTGGCGTTCCAGGCAGCTTGAGTTGACAACATTGCATCTATCCATGTCTCTGGTTGGATTCTCTGATTCAAGATGTTCTCCAATTCATTACGCTGTGAATTGAAACGAGGACATACAAAGAAAACGTGCTCTGCATCTTCAGTAACTCCTGGGCAGGATGGGCACTTCGGAGAATTATCGTGCTTGAAGCGATGTAGATACTCTCGGAAACAGCCATGTCCTGACAACATCTGCGTAAGGTAGTAGTTGACCTCGCCATGCCTCTGGTTCAGCCAAACGTCAATTCTTGGTATCAGACGGTGTGTCCATCTTCCCTTCTCTGCGGCATCCCACTGGAGTTGCCATCGGCTTATGCTGTTCTGCCGTTCTTCTGTTCTAATCTCCTCAGCGCTTAGTGTGGTAGTTGACCTCTTTCGAGGCAGAGTTCCGGAAATGACACACACTGCTTCCTCTGATATTGTGCGGAAGGCGCTGGCTACTCTCAGAGCGCTCTGTCGATAAATTGGACCCTCTTTTCTTCATGTTTCCTGTATGTCTAGTGCGTCGGCCCAAATGGATATGCCATATGTGAGCACTGATGTGACTACAGATGATAGAAGTAGTCTTCTGCTCTGCTTTGGGCCTCCGACGTTGGGCATCAGTCGTGCGAGGCTAGCTCTCACTGCTGACGCTTTGGCACTGACGTGTTCAACCTGCTGCTTGAAATTAAGTCGGGCATCAATCATCACTCCCAAATATCGTCTAAATGGTTGTGATTCTATTTCGTGCTCTCCAACATTTAGCTTGATCGTTTCAATTTGCTTTCTGCTTGTGATCAGCACTGCTTCGGTTTTATGTTGAGCTAGTTGCAAGTTCACCGTATTCATCCACATGTTAATTCTTCTGAATGTGATGTCAAAAGCCAGGTTTATCTCTTCAAGGTGCTTCGCGACGATCACTACTGCTACATCATCAGCATATGCCACAAGTTTGACTTCTGTTGGCAAGGCTATTCTCAAGAGGCCATCGTACATGATGTTCCACAGTAAGGGACCCAAGACTGAGCCTTGTGGTACTCCTCCGGTGATTGCGTACTCTTCTGGGCCGTTTTTCGTGTCATATTTAAGGACCCTGTCCGTAAAGTAGCTCGCTACAATTTTACGGAGGTATTCTGGTACGTTCATTTCTTCAAGGGCTCGCATAATGCAGTCCCAGTTGGCAGAGTTGAAAGCATTCTTAATGTCTAGAGTGGCCACTAAGCAGTATTTCTTCTTTCCGCCCTTCCATTTTTTCCCTGCAATTGCATCCTTGGCCGTACTAACAACCAGGTTAATTGCATCTAGGGTTGATCTTCCTTTTCGGAAACCATACTGGTTGTCTGCTAGAAGTGGGTCGACTACTGCTTCTATCCTTTGGTGGATTATACGTTCGAATATCTTACCTGCCGTGTCCAGCATACAGAGTGGACGGTAAGATGATGGCTCATCCGGCGGCTTCCTTCCTTTAGGGAGCAGTACAAGTCTTTGCTGCTTCCACCTTTTAGGAAAGATTCCTTCTTTGAGACACGTATTGTAGGCCTCTAAGAATAATGCCGGCACTGCTTTGATAGATGTTTTTAAAGCAATATTTGGGATTCCATCCAATCCCGGCGCCTTATTATTCCCTACACGGTTACATGCCTCCATCAGCTCATCTTGCGTAACAGTTGGGATGTCTTCAGGATTAGTCTGCTCATGTCGATATGTGACTTCACATTGTCGAGGGAACAGCGTAGTTACGATCCTCTCTAGAAGCTGTGGACACGTAGGTGACGGCATTGGCTGGCTCTTCAGGTGGGTCATGACCACCTTGTACGGTCTGCCCCATGGATCCTTATCTACCTCTTCGACGAGCTCCTTCCAGCAGCGTTTTTTGCTATCTTTGATGGCTTTATTCAGTTCCAGGCGGGCCTTTTTGTACTCTGCCACCAGCTCTGCAGAGTTAGGTCGACGGAAGCCACGCTGTGATATTCTTCTTTTCCCGAGACACTCTGTACGAAGGGCGCTAATGTGATCGTTCCACCAGTGCACCGAGGGTCTTCGATTTATGCCACGTTTCCGGGGCATACAGGCGTCGCAAGCCTGGGTCACTCTCTTTATTAGTTCCTTCGTTTTCTTTTCTGCACTTCTTGCGACAAACTGGTCGCTGTCTAAAGCTGCTATCAAAACAGTTGGGTCAAAGGATTTTACCTTCCATCCAATTGCATTAAATCGTCTGTTTGCTCTTCTAGAGTTCTGACCAGTCGATATTTCCCACAGTATTGCGCTGTGGTCGCTGGCTGTATAGGTGTTCATCACTTCCCAAGAAAAGCTTCCTCTAGTTAGACTGCTGCTGACGAACGTAAGATCCACTATTGAGCTTGCCTCTCCTTTTGAATATGTTGGTGTCTCACCGGTGTTAAGGAGGACAACATCTAGTGTGGCCATTGCCTCGAGTAGTGCCTTTCCCCGTGGATTAGTGAACTTGCTACCCCAGTCTATCGCCCAGGAGTTGAAGTCACCGGCTATTGCTACGGGGTAATATTGTCTTGCATCCTCGATTAGTCGATCAAGGAAATCTGCGAATTGCTCAGTAGAGAGACTTGGCGGTGCATAGCAACTGTAGAAACGTATACCGTCTACCCATGCTGCTACAAATCCAGCTTCTCTATTATTTATTGCGTCCTGGAAAGGAGATTTGCCACAAGACCAGATGACAGCTTTGGTGGTGCTGTCCGATTCCTAAGGTTGGGTATTCAGGTGTTTGTATGGCTCTGCTATTACTAGGTCTAGCTCAAGTTCGCGCGCGGTCTGCATGAGCAGGTCGTGCGCAGCCTCACAATGATTGAGGTTGAGCTGTAATATCTTCATGTTCTTGTGTTCGTTATCTTCTGGAGCGCTTCTTGGAAGGCCGGGCATCTGTGAGTGCCTGCATGGTGGGCAGCTTTCTCTGCGCCGTGACGTTCAATGCACAGTACGCATTTAGCTGGGTTTTTACAGTCAGCGATCTTGTGCCCTTTTTGCCCGCATCTGATGCACAGATTAGACCGGTTCACTTCACTTTTACACTGGGAACCAAAATGTCCAAAGTTCCAGCATTTGAAGCATTGGATCGGTCTCTTTGTTGCTCTTATTCGGCAGTTGACCCAACCGATCCTTATTTTACCGTTTCTTCCTAGCAGTGTTTGAGCTACAACCGCTGGTAGAGTCACTGTAGCAGTCTGAGTACCTCTGTAGGCCTTACGGATCTTGATTGCCTCCAGTGGTATCTCACAATTTCCCCCAGCTTCTTTTCGTAGAGCGGTCTGGATGTCTTCTTTCGTTGTCGTGTCATCCACGTCTTGTATCTCGATGACTTCTTGCGGTCCTTTGCAGATTACTTCAGCGTCCTCTTTGAGGATGCCCGCAATGGCCTTCTGCAATGCTTGACCTTTGTCAGTGCTCTTCTTCGAAAGGGTGATGAGCATGTCACCGCTCTTGGTCTTAAGGATCTTTTCTACAGACGAGCGGGCCTGGTCATCATGGACGTCCGTCTTTATTCGCCGCAGGATGTCAGCGTATTTCTCCTTCTGGGCTGGTCGGATAATAAGAGCATCCGGTCTGATCCATTTACGCGGTTTCTTTCGCTTGGGTTCAGGTCGGGGTCCCGTTGGCGGCTGCTTTGGGAGCTGCTCCTTTCTTTGCTTCTTCAGTTCTTTCTTGGACTGAACTATCTGCCAAACAGTCGTCTTTTTATGTTCGCCGCTCTGCACTGTTGCCCTTTGCAGTGGGCTCCTCTTCAAGTTCTTCCTCTTCGTGACTTGGCTGACCGTTGGGTCCGGAGAGGTTCGGTACTTTCTCTTATTAGACTTGGTGCCAGTTTCGCTTTTGTCTCCAGCGACAGATTCATTGTCACCATCGACTCCGGTGTCCATTGCTTCTTCCGTCTCAGCAGTAGGTTGACTGCTTTTCTCCGGAGTAACACGGGGAGTGAGTCGTCGAGATGACTGCCATTCTTCATCCAGTGTTTTAAACCTTTGAAGGGCGTTAACTACACTGGTTGTCTTGGTCTTTATCTCCTTATGGATGTTGACCTTTGATTTGACAAACTCATGCAATTCGCTGGTCAACTTTTCAAGGCGTTCCAGCGCTTGCGTTCTCTTCATTTCAGCGCTTGCTGGAATCGCTGCTTCTTGGGCGTGAGGCCCACTAAAATTCTTGTTTATTTCCTGATTCTTCTGCATGCTTTTGTTTTTGTTTTACCAGCGCATCGTACGGAGTGGAGCGGGTTGTCATAACTAGGAACGGGTGTACCCTCGGAGATAGTACTCCTACCCCAGTCCTCTGAGGCCTAGCCGACACTTAGCTAGTCCCGGAATACACGGACGGACTAGACTCGCTCGGGGCGGTGAAGATCCGATATCTATCACTCACTGCGTACTTCCTGATCAAGGCCCGAGGTGACTGGCTCCTGATCCACTGCTGCAACTTACACCTTGGCAGAGCAAGCTCACATCAGCCGTAGCCCGCATCGTCGGAAATAATCGACACGGGTTCCGGACACTCCCAGTGAGTTACAGCAGGGAACGATCGTCTTGCACGGTCAGATGGAGTGACCGAACCCTTTATAGGGGAGTTTGTTTCACGGGAGCGTATTTTATTTAACTCCTACCCTCTGTACCTTATCAACTGAGAGACTTAGTCTCTTAGTGTCATCCAAGGACAGCGAGCGTTCTCCAATTCTCATGGAGACGCGCCTGGTAGCAGTTTCTCCTCTGCCGCAGGTGTATGTAATGTATGTAGTATAACATATATATATGTATGTAAGAAATAGTCCTCGAGTAAATATCGTATTATGAGAAGGGATATTAATAGAGATATCGCACATGTATTTAGTATTTAATATTTTTTATTATATACTTTATATGTATTACATATTTCAAACACTTTACATGTATCATTTTTATATTTAGAATAAAATACAGTAAAGGAGGGTATCGGCCAATAACGAGCGAAAACAAATTAGTTAGAATTATCGATTTTTTCAAATGTATTGTCAACAATGTTGAAGGGACGTTTCGGCACACGGTGCCTTCTTCAGCCTCATAATATACATTAAAATATACGCTTCAGATTATTTTTACAATAAAAAAAATACCTTAGATATTATGAAGTCGCACGAAATTTATAACTACGTATGGATTTAACCAGTAAATCTCAATGCTGTTGACAGCCTGAGTTATCTCGGTGCGCATTTGTTTGAAAATCTTCATTTTAAATCGAACAGGATCCATGATTACTTCCTCAGTGGACAATGGGAATCAATCGTGTCAGTCAGCGAAGCCAGTTCGTCACAATAGGAGTCAAATATATAAAATTAGAACGCGTGTGAACTGTAATGTAATGAAGTGAATTATGTTATTTGTCAAAAAGTAAAATAGTAACAAATGTTAACGATTCTACGTACTAAATTGTGGAAACACCGAGAGCTATTTTCAAGTACCGTACTGATTCGAATCTTCCGTGCGACTGGGCAACAACGTCGTGACACAGTCAACCAACAATAAAGACTGTCGGTCTATACGAAAAATAAGTCCCTATGAATTGTTACTAAGTTCGCTTAAGATACTAAAATATGACCCATCAAGTAATTCAGTATCTTTGTTGGAATTAATGCCGTTTTTTTGTTCCTTTATGTGAATCATTTCGGAAATCAGCCTTTTATGATAATTTGTCTCAAAATCTAATATTACAGGATTGTTCCAATTGAAACTATGGTTGAGATTTTGCATATGTTCCGTTATGACCGAATGCTTTGATGGATCCAATTTAAAGTTGGTTCTGTGTTCATTAATTCTTGTTTTTAATTGCCTTTTGGTTTGCCCCACATAAGAGGCATCACAATTGTTACAATTGATTTAAATAAAATACAGTTTGCACGAATTAAATCACATTGTCCTTATGTATCCATGAGTTGTGCGATTCATCGAATCCCAGCCATTTCACGTAAACCTCGTCGCCCCTCCTGCGCAGTACTTTCTCCACGAGATACACGTCAGGATAAGTCGCGCGATGCAACTCGTACTCGTAGAACGCTCCAGCGACGGATTTTCCACGATAGTCCTCGAGTAGGTAGGTTACGGGATTGGTATGTTGCACTTTAATGATCTTAAACACCTCGGTGGTCCAATTCGGCGTGTAACCCTTCTCGAAAATTGTCTTGTATTTGCTGACGCGTACCGAGTCGTCCGTTTTAAACTTTGCCGGACCCGCGATCTTTATCGCGCTGTACACCGTAGCCAAGAGTCTTTCGGCGATCGCGGGGGTAACGTCAACAGGTCGCATGCCGATCGTTCGATGCTTGCGCGCGTTGTAATCCGACACGAGTCGTGATAACGCGTCAAACCACTTGTAAGTTCCATTGAGCGTAAACATTTTCCACATGTTGTTTTTTAATGTGCGATTGAATCGCTCGACGACCGACGCCTTCATCACCGAATACGTGGAATAATGATTGATACCGTGTTTTCTCACGAGACGTTGCACGTCGGTGTTGTAAAATTCCTTCCCCATGTCGGTTTGTAGATTACTAGGGCACCTCCCGCTATCTCAAATTATCTCAGCGATAGCGTCAGCTGTCTCGCTGCCACCTTTACCCTTGAGCGGCACGGCCCACGCGTACTTGCTCAACACATCGATGACGGTGAGTATGTAGTGGTAGCCTCCGTTGAAACGCGAGTACGGACGCATCTCGACGATATCAGCCTGCCACAGGTCGTCGTACCCTCGCACTATGACGTGTCTGCGGGGAAAATTTCTTCTCGCCGGTGCGTGCAATTCGTCCACCAACCGTCGCTTTTCGATATTTTTATCCACATCGGTCGATTTTAACGGTCTCATGTTCGGTTAGCGTTTCGTTGACTGTCGGTCGTCGTTCTTCAGCTGGTATGTAGCCGTTTCTGTTTATGTTTCTGCGTCGTTCATCGCTGTTTCTGAACCGCTCAGAAACCATATCGAGCCGTTCTCGAACCGTTCGTTGTCGTTCGTCGTTGTCAGTTAACTGTTTCTTGTCACTCATCGTCGTCGTCGTCGTCGACGTTTTTTAGCCGTTTGTAGCCTTTCCTGTCTCCGCGTAGTTCACAGCTGTTTCTAAACCGCTCGTAATCGTTCCTAACCTGTTTTTAAACCGTTCGACAACCGTCCGACAACCGTTCTTGAACGCTCGACAGCCGTCCGACAACTGTTCTCGAATCGTTCGTTGCTGTTCGTCACCGTCGTTAATTAACCGTTGCTTCTCTTCACTCGTCGCCGTTCGATAGTCGTTTCTGCTGAACCGTTTCTTCATCCTTCATTAGCCTTTTCCAATCTACCGATATTTGCACGTCGAAGCTCGTTCACCGCAGCCTGTAACGCTCGCACATTCTTCTCGAACGCGGTAAGCTTCTCGTCTGACTCTTTCCATTGATCTGTCAGACTTTTAAAGCACTGATCAACGTATATTTTGTTAACAGCGTCACCGTCAGTCTCAGGTTGCGCTACGCGACGAATCTTGTGCGATCTTGCATCAAAGTCCGTGGCGGCGCGACACAGAGCGTTGTCGCGCACGAAATTTCTCACTAATCCGCTCCACCGATAATGATAGGAAATGGTATTCGTCGCGTCTTCGCGCTGCTCGAACAATCAAAATTTATTGATCGGCATTTCGACATCGATTGAACGGATCGCTGTCGCGCCGTTTAATTTATAATAAGCCCAGCCTCGCGAAGTTCCTCGATGATCGACATGATCTCATTGTCGTGGGCATTGTTGCCAGCTTGACGCGAAGCGTCGAGCAATCGCAGACGATCCACCAGCTCGTTGGGGTCATCCCAGTGCACGTAGTCGATCTTATTGTCGGTTAGCGTCATCGCGCGAGGCGCGAATAATCCCTTTCCGGATTTTTTCTTCTGGATTCGGTCGACATCAACGGTGCGATTACCTGTGTATACTTGTATCCCACGTTGCCCTTTCGTCGCTCGTGAGGATCGTGCTTGTATTTATGAGCACTCGTTGCCAACAATATGCTCCTGTACTTTTGCATATCGTCCTCCGTGTAGATATCGTTATCGGGTATTCTCTTGAAGAGAACTCAACTTGTAAATACCGGGTGTGCCGGCGTATCGTACGCCGTCGATATAAATGTTATCCGCTTTATCCACGTCAAAACGTTTATTACCAAACATTAATTCATTCTTGCCGAGATAAACGCCGTATGTGGTGTCTATCGTTGGATAGGCGCTCAAAGCAGACGCGATGTAAATTCGGCTCAGGGGACCCAAGTGATCTTGCAACGATTCTATAAACCATTCTCGACCCTTCGACGTTTGCAACCGCTTTTTAACGGTCGTCCCGATCGAGTCGTCCGTGGTTTCGAAAACATCCACGATTTTAAGAAATTCGGGACTTGTACTTTGCACGGTTAGCGTCGGTGTAGAGGTTATCGGTGTAGAGGTTATCGGTAGTACAATCAATTGATTAGATTTACGCGGTGTCGATGACAGATCCGACCAAGAGTCTAATCGTTTCTTCTTTCTTTTCGGTGTAGCATCCTCCACCTCCTCCTCGCGCTGTTGAACGGATAGCCCTGTTTAAAATAATAGATACAATATGATCAGACTACATTGTATTACATTCAATTTCAATGTAAATGAATAAAAACCTTATTAATTTTCATTGAAATTGAATGTAATATAATGTAATCTGATCATATTGTATCTATTATTTTAAACAGGGAGCGGTTCGATTTTCACGTCAGCGTCGCTCTCCGTCGGTTCCTCTTTTTTCACCGCGATCAAGCTCGAGTTGTCGACGATCTTTTTCAACGGCTCGATGAGAGGTTTAAAGTGCGTGTCCAACTCAATGTCCTTCTCGATCTTACCGGTCTTCAAAGCGCGAAGTTTCTTGCGAATCGAATTACTCGTTTTCGCAATATCTTTCACAATCTTCTCGCGTTCGCGAATCGTCTCGCTCCCGTCGATCGTAGCCATCGTGGGGGGAAAAAATTAAGCAGAGTGTCGATCTCTTTCTCCGTAACACTAATGTTGTTTCACCTTCGACGACGTATCGACGACGACTGACCGCTTTTGCGGTATCGCGAACACGTTAAATCCTTTTCTGTATCGACCGTTTAAAAGCGCGCTGTCCTTGTCTATCACTACGAATCCGTACTTGCATTGCCAACAATCGTGGCACAATGAGCAAAATTCATCGTACGACATGTCGGTATTTACATGATCATTGTACACGTGTTTCAAATTAGTACCATCCTGTTTGAACAGGATCAGCAGATTCGCGTTGTCGCGTATCAGATGTTTAGGTATTCTCGCGTACGTCTGACAGAGATAAAAGCAGTCGACGTTCGAGTGCCTGCCCATCGAGAAATACTCTCTCACAGTGTCTTGCTTATCGCACGCCACGTCGTCGAAGACGAATATCGAATTCGGACACGCGTCGCTCGGTGGAATGACGTCACTGTTATTGGAGAAGGTGTAGTAGCCGATTTCGTCGATTGATGTCAATAAATTCTCCAGATATCGGTATTTCGGTTGTTGCAGCGATTTCGAGTACACGTACACGTTCTCGAAACGTACACCGTGCGGACTTTCCAGCAAACTTATCAGAACGTTGGTTTTACCGCAATTCGAGGGACCGCAAATGATCGCGCGTATAGTAGCCGGCAGCATCGTCACGCGAATCGCTAACGGTTGTCGCACGAATCTCATTTTTTTTCCTCACACTTTGTACGACTGAATCGAACTTTCTCGTTCGAACGTCTATTTATAGGTGCGCGGCACCGCAAATCGCTCAGTCGCAAAGATGTTCGTCCTGCTGTCGAGACCTTCGGACATTCGCGATTTTAGCGCCGAACAGCTGCAATTCGTACCGAAAGCCGTTCTATTGCAAGTGTGCGGTGATCACGTCTACTATGTGTGGGACAAGCTTCCGCAGCATATAAAGGCGGATTTGGAGGTTCAGACCTATCGTCGCTGTGACGCACATTACAATCAACCGTGGCAGCGAACGCACATCGACGGTCCCGCGCCAATGATAAAGGATTGCGGCGAATGTCAACGAAAAAAATAAAAACAGGTAGAGGCCTGTTTAATTGCGCGATAGGTGCACTTCCGTTCGAACTGCACATTCCCGGCTATCAGTATTGCGGTCCGGGAACTCGTTTGCGAGAACGATTGGCTAGAGGTGATCCGGGTGTAAATCCATTGGACGCGGCGTGTCGCGAGCACGACATAGACTATTCGCGTAACAAAGGCCTCACCGAGAGACACGCGGCGGACGAGATACTCGCCGAGAGAGCGTTGGGACGCGTCATCGCGAGAGATTCGACTCTCGGAGAGAGAGCTGCCGCTACAGCCGTCTGGGCAGCCATGAAGGCTAAGACGAAGCTCGGAATGGGTTTGAAAATAAAGACGAAGACGAAAGCGAAGACCTAGACGAAGATGAAGATAAAGAAGAGAGCGGATTCGAAAAAACGGATACTTCCGGCAGCGAAACGAGGCGGCGTATTGCCGATTCTACCGTTGTTGGGAGTTCTCGGTTCTCTGGCCGGCGGAGCGGCCGGAATTACAACGGCGATGAACGCTAGCAAAGCCGCGCGACGTCAGCTGGAAGAGACGCAACGTCACAATCGCGCCATGGAAGGTCGCGGACTTTATCTCGCTCCGTACAAATATGGACAAGGACTGTATCTCGGCCCGCACAAACGCGGGCGAGGAGTAGCGTTGAAGATTAAAAAAAAAAAAACATCAAAGAAGACGTTAAATATGCCCACGGGTGTTACGACTAACGTACAATTGAGTCGACTGGCAAGGCGAATGCGCGTACCGTTCTTCAAAGGTGTTTTCATGCGTGATTTGTTACCGATCGTCGATGGTGTACGTCGAAACGAGAGCGGTATCGTGAATTTGGACGATGCAGCCGGCCCCGGTACTCATTGGGTAGCGTACGCCAAGAGGGGAGATCGAGTCGTATATTTCGACAGTTTCGGCAATCTTCGACCACCGAAAGAACTGGTGCGATATTTCGGACCGAACGTGACGAAAATTGAGTACAATCACACGTCTTATCAGCGCTATGATCAGAGAATCTGTGGCCAGTTGTGCTTGCAATTTCTCCGGACGATCGATGACGATCGGCGCTAATTTAAAACCTGACGACGCGCCGTGCGGAGACTCAGTGTTCGTCGACCAGCTTCCGCCGATATGTCTATAACGTTTACGCTGACCGGGAAAAGTAGCATCCTCGCGGAGCACTATTTTCCCGCCGTGGATCTGAGCGACGGTGACTACGAGCTCGGTCTAACGTGTTTCGAGACTTATCACACGATTCCGAACGTAAATTCTTCGAATAATAAATTTTATTTCGACGAGGATGACACGGAAATTACGATTCCCGAGGGATCGTACGAGATACGAGCCATACACGAGTTTTTGAAACGTGAAATTTCACGTAAACGTCCGCGACGCGTGGTTCGTTCCAACGACGAGAGGAGACCGTTCGCGCGAACGGCTACGAAGACGAGGTCGCGGAATACCCGATAGTGCTTCGCGCAAATTACAATACGATGAAGAGCGAGATCAAGTGCGCTTTCAGAGTGAACTTTAACAAACCGAACAACGTCGGATCGCTGCTGGGATTCTCGTCGACGCGTATATTGCAGCCGGGACAGTGGCACGAATCGGACGCACCGATTAATATTATCAACGTAAACATTATCTGCGTGGAGTGTAACGTGACCGCGGGTGCGTACAGCAACGACAAACGCGTTCATACGATACACGAATTTTCACCGAGCATACCACCGGGATATAAGATATCGGAAACGCCGGCGCAGATCATTTATCTGCCGATCATCGCGCGGAGCGTTACAAATCTAACGATACGCGTCGCTGATCAAGACAAACGATTGCTCGATTTTCGCGGAGAAGAGATCACCGTCAGATTGCACGTACGACGGCAAGAGCGATAACGCGCCAGTGTGTGCGTGAGCGTGAGTGTACGCGTCAGTGTGTGCGTGAGCGTGAGTGTACGCGCGACACATGAGATGCTAGTGTTGAACGACTCGGAGCACGCGACAGATAACAGTAATATCTTTACGGCTGCACCGATCGACGATATCGTCAAGTCGACATTCGGTGGCGTTAAACAAGCGACGAGAAAGAAGCTCAACGCGTCGAACGTTAAGTTTTTACAATCTCTGGGATTCGCGGTGCGAAACATCTGAGCGATGACTGAAATTCTCAACATCGGAAGCGAGCCGGTCTTTGACGATCGCATCGTCAAGATCGAGACTCACACGTACAACCCGTACGCCAACACAACGTTTGATTATAGCGACGAGATACGAATACCCATACAACAGCAGGATCTGTATACGTTGCCGTGCGAAAGTTTTCTCTACATCGAAGGAACATTGACGGTGACCAGAGCAGCCGACCAAGTCGATAATGTGGTATTGGGTACTAATTGCGTCGCGTTTATGTTCGATGAGATTCGATACGAGCTCGACGGTATGGAGATTGATCGTTGCAGAAACGTAGGAATAACCAGCACGCTCAAGAACTACGTTACGGTATCGTCCGACAGAAGCGTGATCCTGCGAAACGCGGGCTGGGAACCACATAATAATCCGAATGGATATTTCAATTTCTGCGTACCGCTCAACTTGTTACTGGGATTTTGCGAGGATTACAAACGCGTGGTGATCAACGCTCGTCACGAATTGATCTTGATACGAGCGCGCAACGACAACGATTCCCTGGTGGGAAGTCTCGCGTTGGAGCCTACTATCAAAATACTCAAGATACAATGGCGAATGCCTCACGTGGTATTGAACGAGATCAACAAGCTGTCGATGCTGCGCGCCTTGGAAGACGGACGATATCTAAGTATGGGTTTCCGTTCGTGGGATCTGTACGAGTATCCCCTGTTGCAGAACACGACCAAGCACTCGTGAGCCATTAAGACCGCGACTCAGCTCGAAAAACCGCGATACGTCGTCTTCGCTCTGCAGACGGGTCGGAAGAATGTCATGTCCGCCGACACAAGCCGATTTGACGACTGCAACTTGACCAACGTAAAACTATCTAAACTCGGAAGTTTATCCGTACGACGATCTGAATTTGGACTTTGGCAAACACAGATGGGCGATTCTGTACGATATGTATGCGCGTTTCTGCAAGGGCTACTACGGATACGAATATCTCGAGCCGAGTCTTACCGTCTCGACTTTTCTACGTAACGGCCCGTTCGTGATCATAGATTGCTCCCGCCAAAACAAATCCGTCAAAAACGCCACAGTGGATGTCAGAATAGAATTTGACTGCATGGAGAATGTACCGCCGAATACCTCCGCGTACTGTCTCATCATACACGACCGCGTGATTGAGTACAACCGATTGACGAACGTGGTGCGCAAAATAGTCTGAGTGTTCGCGGCAACGTCGACGTGAATATTATTTGTTCTCTCTCTCTTTCTCTCTCTTTCCATGAGTCTCCGATACCATTATTTAGAGGGACAAGGGAGGGGGAAGTATAAATCAGAGTGTCGCGAGACGGTTCGCAGAGTTGCGCGTCATTCCTCTCGATTGACGCATCGACGAGGGAGATAGAGACATAAAGAAATGTTCGTCATGTCCGTACCAACGTTCGTGGACCTGCAAGGATTCCTCGTCGGGATGAAATTTGTCGTGAAGGAGGTGGCGGTGCTGAGAAAAGACTGCGTTCTGACGCATTACATCTTTACGTACCCCATGCCGTGGAATCTCCTCACAAAATCGGACAAATCGTGCGCTACCTGGTTGATTCACAATCACCATGGATTACGATGGGAAGACGGAAACGTGCCGTACAGCATGGTGAAACGCCTGATTACGTCGGCCGTGCTTGGTATGGAAGAAGAAGAAGAAGAAGAAGAAGACGATGAGGACGAGATGCCGACTCTCGTGTACGTCAAGGGATGCCAGAAACGAGAATGGCTGGTGGATCTGCTGGAGAATTATGCGCGAAAAAACCTAATCGTCGAGACTCTGGATGCGCATTACAAAGATATCGAATCTTTGAATAAACTAGATGACACCAATACTATGCGATGTGGAAAACATGAAAAGAATTGCGCGTTACAAAATGTAATAAAACTATTTAATTGGTGGTCGCGCGCGACGCCATAAAGATTTGCGATCTTTTTTTTTAATAAATATATTATATATAACTTTTTATAATGTGTTATTTCTTACTCCTCCTCCCCTCTCCCATCATCACCGTTAGAGTAGGCTTTACTTCCCTCTCTCCTAAAAAAATCCACTGACTAATGCGCAGTTCTATATAAACATTAATTCCCCCTCCCGCTTCTCCTTCCCCCACCACCACATCATTACTTTGGGAATTGTCGCGTATACTCGATTAATTTTATATGATCAGTCTTGTCGCGATCGCTTGTACTGACGGTCAACTTCTCAGAGCCTAGAGAGCGAAAATGTTCTCCTTTGAAGGATGCAATAGCAGCAGCAGCAGCAGCAGCAACAACGGTGCAAAACGCATGAATACCATGAATTATTACGTGCCGATTCACGACGTTGAAACTCAAACGTATGAGAAGAAATGTAATAGGTAAGTTTCGTTTAGGATAAAAAAAAAACATATAGAGCCTACCCCAGTTTTTATATCTTAGCAAAATTGTAATACTTACGATAAAACTAATTTCATTTATTTTATACAGCATTTCGTTGGATCGTTGCGCGATTCGTATACTCAGTAGACGATACGCGCTGACAGCTACGGAATACAAATTCCTCGAAATTGGTATCAACGTGGGTCCACCGAGCTACGTGGAGATCGCCGTTGGAGATCCTCGCCGAGGAAAGGAACTGCTGTAGTCTCTCGAAACGTGGAAGGCACTATACGAGCAACGGCAAAATATTCAGAATTTCTTTCGCAATGACTTTAAAGATATCCATAGTTTTATAAACGTTGGACCGCTAACGGTGAGAGTTTGTACGGTTAATAACATCAAACTCATACGTCTCGAATTTGCAAACGTATGCTTGAGAATGACCGAATCGATGTTGCATCGTATGTTCGATCTCGATCGGTGCATCGATGCGAGATTCGATCGTTTGATCAGAATACTTGCGACGGTCGATGCAAAGTTTGCGCAGTTCTCCGATATCGCGTCCACTGTGAAGGATCCCAAGGAAGCGTCGAATGTAATATACGCTAGCGATGCGTTCAATACGAATCAGATCATCGATTGTGAGCTCGCAGCTTTAGTTTTTTAGTATGTAATATATATATTATGTAAAAGAAGAGTTAAATAAACAGGTTTTTTTACACCCTAAAACAAACGATGTATTTTTCTTTTGCGTGCATGTCCTTCCCTATACCTAACTTTTATCATATGTTGTTTACGACGAACGTGTCCCGACAGGTTCGATGCGTTATCGGGTCGATCATCGTCCCGATGACGTCATTTCTTCCTTTGTTTTTTACGTACTGCGTAGATAGAGCAGTTCTCCGATATCGCGTCCAACGTGACGGATCCCAGGGAAGCGTCGAATGCAATATACGCTAGCGATGCGTTCAATACGAATCAGCTCACCTAAACGTATGACGTATAACGCGATGTATAGAAAGTGCCTTAGAATCTCTAAATCCACTTAATTTTGAGAACAACGAACGTGTCCCGACAGGTTCGATTGTTTAGTCTACGAGATAATCGATTGTTTAGTCTACGCGATAACACCCCCCCTTTTCCTAGAAATATGTTGTTTACGACGAACATGTTTAGACAGGTTCGATGCGTTATCGGGTCGATTATCGTCCCGATGACGTCATTTTTTCCTTTGTCTTTCATGTACTGCGTAGATATATTGTTTAGTCTACGCGATAACACCCCCCTTTTCCTAGAAATATGTTGTTTACGACGAACATGTTTGGACAGGTTTGATGCGTTATCGGGTCGATCATCGTCCCGATGACGTCATTTTTTCCTTACTCTTTTACGTACTGCGTAAATAGATTGTTTAGTCTACGCGATAACCGCCCCCTTTTTCCTAAAAAAATGTTGTTTACGACGAACATGTTCCGACAGGTTCGATGCGTCATCGACAAAAAAACACGCTACTACGCAGTGCGCTATCGAGTTAGTCTTACCATTGTGCGCCGCCTAACGGCGTCGTTGCGAACGAGGCCCCCGCGGCCCGACGGACCCCGCGGCCTCCGCGGCCCCCGCGGCCCCCGCGGCCCACGCGGACCCCGCGGCGCGACCGCGACCGCGAACCCGCGGCGCTGGTGAGTCATCCCGGTGAATCATCCCGGTGAGTCATCCCGGTGAATCATCCCGGTGGTATGTCAAGGTCAACCCCCTCCCCCCCTCTTCCCCGCGAAATCCGATACCCTTGTGTAACCCGATACCCTTGTGTAACCCGATACCCTTGTGTAACCCGATATCCTTGTGTAACCCGATATCCTTGTGTAACCCGATACCCTGCTCCTCCCCCCTCCCCCTCACTTCCCCGCGAAATCCGATACCCCCTTCCCTCACCCCCCCTCGGAGCCCCCGGGCCTGAATCGGCCTATATACACTACTATCCGCTTAAAAACGGTAGTCGGATCCACGTGGATGAGATCATCGATTCGACGTGGAATTTACGTGAAAGTTTCACGTCTTAATATTTTGGCGAGTACTGGGCAGTACTGGATTACTGGTAGTAATTTATTACACAGAGAACTACTGGTGCATAGTATTGAATTATACTCACCCAAAAAAAACCTCTTAATACTAGAGGACACTGATTTCCGATATTCACCCGGCAGAAAAAAATTATTTTTATTGAAATTTTATTACTATTTTATAACTAAATTTGTTTTTTAAGATGCAGTCTATGATTATAAATATTTTCTCGAATTTAAAAACACATATAAAAACACACTTACCTTGGTGGGATTCGGGACCTCTGGATCGTGAGCCAACTGCCTTACGTGGTAGACTACTTCTTAATTTGATGTAAGTGTTATATATAGTCTACATATGTTATAACCAGCGCAAATATATAATTTTTTAAAAATTATCTTAAGAAACAAATTTAGTTTAAAAACTGATTATTATTATAACACATAACTTTTGTATTTTTACGACATAATAAAATTCTTCAATTTTAAAATGTCTTACTATCATTTTCATTAATTATTCATTAAAACGTTCCATTTAGCTATATTAATTGCGATTGACAACATCAATGTCTCCTGAGATTGATAAATTATCTGTCAGTAGAACAGTGAAAATATCTACGCAAAATCTACATTGATATTACGCGGATGAGATACTTTGATTTTATCGATGGAAATATTAACGTTGAATCCACGCGGATAAGGTACTTCGATTTTGGCGATGGAAAAGAAACGTTGAATCCACGCGGATAAGGTACTTCGATTTTGGCGATGGAAAAGAAACGTTGAATCCACGCGGATAAGGTACTTTGATTTTGGCGATGGATAAGAAACGTTGAATCTACGTGGATAAGGTACATCGATTTTAGCGATAGAAAAGAAACGTTGAATCCACGCGAATAAGGTTCTTCGATTTTGACGATGAAAAAGAAACGTTGAATCTACGTGGATAACTCGTGGATGAATCTCCATCCACGTATTACGTAGATTCGACGCAGATGCGACGTACCTGTTTTACGGGGGCGTGTGTGTGCTCTGCTTTAACGAAAATTACAACTTTTATAAAGCAGGGCATACACACGTGTGTGAGTGCCCTGCTTTAACGAAAATCACAACTTCTATAAAGCAGGGCATACACACGTGTGTATGTGCTCTGCTTTAACAAAAATCACAACTTCTATAAAGCAGGACATACACACATGTGTGTGTGCTCTGCTTTAACGAAAATCACAACTTCTATAAAGCAGGGCATACACACGTGTGTATGTACACTTAGCAGTACTCAGTTTACCATAGGGGTGAAACTAATATACGAAAAGTGGAAACAAATATGGCCGATAAAAGCAAGCGAAAACAGGGATAAATACATGCGTGCGTGACGTCATTTTCCGGGAAGTGCCGATTGTTACCGAAGCTGAACCGAATGACATCCTAGCATCCCGTCCATCCCGATATTCCCGACCCCGATGTACTTAAAAGTATTGCGACTGTTACTGCATTGTGTTTTCTATCAGAACTTTGTATCGACGCCTTTCGAGGCCTACAACTTCCTTTTACGACGCCGCTTGCGCTAAATGGTATGAATTTTTTAATATAAATGTTTAAATAAAGTGTCGTGCATATATATTATTTTATCGCGTCTTTTGAGGTTAGGGTCGATTAATTTATAAATACGTAATTATTTGTAACGCTATATTTATTATTTCTATTTCTATTTATTAGTAATTTAATCGAGAGAGGAAACAGATGGGAGGTCAAGAGAGGATTCAACAAAGATCTCAAGAAATCCTTCAGCAAAGCCGCCACCGCTATAATCGACGCATCCTCTAAGCAACTAGAATCTCCCATGGACGACTCGATCTGTTCTCGCAACTCTCAAACGATTCGCAAACTTGCGGAATATGTCCTGCATGAACGGACCTTTCGCGAATAATTGTTGCACAATCCTGCGCCGTCTTGTCGGAGTCGACCGTGATCTTCTTGCAGTCAGTGTGCGTGTCGTTGTCATGGTACATAACTTGAATGTTTGTGTTCGACGAATCCTTACTTCTTTAAGTAAGTAAACATTATATTTAAGTGTACTTTGCATACATTGACCAGTGTCAATAATATGATTGTTTTCAACTAATTCTCTAATTTTATTTAATTTCAGCTATCTTTATCGTAAAATATGTAGAAAGGTCATATCTGACATGGAAAGGAATCTTTTTGTGGAAAGAAAACGTTTTTGCCATGTCAATAAAATGGTTTCAACGGTGCAGTTATTTTGTGTAAGTTATATTTACACAATATTATGAAATATAATTATGTACAACATTTATGTGACACGTTTGTGTAAACGATTATTGTAACGATTATGGTTTCATATGCTTTCGTAACATTTTTCCAGGAGTTGCACAAGATCATCTACATGTGCAGGATGGTCTCTTCTGTTGGCGGAGTTGTCTGCATAATGGCATTTTTGCGTGGAATGGTTAAATAAGTTAGTAAGATGATATGATGTGATATTAGTATATATTATTACATAAGGTATGTAATGTCCCGATTTCTTACATGCATACGAGTCATTTTCCATAATATTAATAATATTATGAGTTCCATACTTTCGTTGAAATTTCGTGTCTTTGAAATTGGGGTCACTTTCTTATTCCCTCGTAGTGTCAGCTACATCATATGTAATTTTTTTGTTATCATGCCTCTTCGCAAGAAATTTTCTTGCCAGTTTCCTAAATGCAATAATGGGTATTACTGGTGCAAAGGTGGGCTTAAAAAAGTACAAAATAAACATTTTTATAGATTCCCCACAAACTCAGCCGTGCAATGGAAAAAGATTTGTGGCATCAATCTAACTGAAAATTGTCGTAATAAATATATTTGCGAGGATCATTTTAAAAAAGAAGATTTTGTAAATTTTACAAAACACGCATTGAAT
Source organism: Temnothorax longispinosus (assembly GCF_030848805.1). Classification (NCBI taxonomy): domain Eukaryota; kingdom Metazoa; phylum Arthropoda; class Insecta; order Hymenoptera; family Formicidae; genus Temnothorax; species Temnothorax longispinosus. The sequence continues at coordinate 12,067,362 of NC_092359.1, read as the reverse complement.
TCTTTCGTAGTTCCTTCTCAATTACAAAGTGACTCCAATTTATGTCCGATAGAAATTTCAACACCTTTCCAAAATGATCCGGAAGCTACTAATTATTGTCAACCACTAAATTCGGTAAATTCACTTGTATCCAATGATTTAAACAGTACGTCTAGTACAATCACAAGCTCTAATAAGTTCCGGACATTATAAGAAAATGAAAAAATTTTGATTCAGCGAAATGACCACATTTTCGATTTCAATATTTTATTACAAGTTTTTCCAGTAGAAAACTCTACATTATTAATACTTAAGTATTTTGATACTTTATATATATATATATATATATATATATATATATGTATAGTACTATCTAGTACCAAGCCAAGCCACTGCGAGCGCTACGATCAATTTTGTGTTGCTTCCGTTTAACACGGAGCTTGCTCTTCTCATTATATATGTTCTGTGCAGTTTACTGTCAGCAGCTGTTTAGAGAGGTTCAAAGTAGGGGTGGGGTCCGCAGTACCCCAGTTGGTCATTAACGTACTTCCTGTATCGGAGTGGTGAAAAATTTTTTGAGGTTAGTATGGTTGTGCACAGTGTTAATAATTTTTTTTGTTATTACATTTATTTATATGTTTTTAAGATGGCGTATAGTTTGCGGAGTCGAAGCGTTAGAGAAACACTAATACGTAATGATGCGTATCAAGATCCGACATTTCTACTTTTTAGTCATATAGGGGAGACCAGGCTACCTTGTGACACTTTTTTTTCGGAGCAATAAATTTTTGTTTTTAGCGTGGAATTTGTAAAAAATAACTTTATTGGCATTTATATTGAACCTTTAGGAATGAAATAGACGTATTAGTATGAATAAAAAAATATTGTAATTGTTTGAGATCGCAATAATCATCATCGCGAAGCAATTACGTTCGGCTGAATGTCAGCGCATGCACGCTTGCGAGAAGTAATATTCGCGTCAAATGTCGCTAAAGAATTGTCTCGGTAATATTCAGTATAGCATGGATCTTTCGTGATTAGCATTCTAACTTTAACATTGTTTTCAATAATAAGGTCAAGCTTTGTTCGACAGTCCATACGACTCATCTGCGCTCACACAAAGGAAAGATCCATGCTATAAACAACGCATTCGAAAACATGTAACGACCGGTTCGAATCGTCACTTGGCACTGTGACGTATGCACGGTGACGTAGGCCGTCGGTGGCCAATCACCTCCCTGAAATCATCGGCAATTAGCCTGGAGGGCGGCTCGTCTCCGAGACGATAAAGGACCGCCGCTGCGCCGCGGAACCGATTTCGCTTGCAGATCAGAGTAAAACCGCTTTTCGTACACGACCGCTGTTACACCGCCTTTACCGCAAATTCGTGCTCGCTTGCTTGCGTCGCGTTGCCGTATAGCTTCAGTACGCGCTCTCGGTTCGTTGCTTGTGCTAAAAATACAAGGAACTCTGTACACCGTTGTAAATACTTGTATATATTTCATTTTGCAATTATAGACATTATTTTTTGTGTTACTCGCTGCGTCGTTTTTTGTGGTCGTCTTCTACCTCGCGCTTCCTCGCGCTACCGCGCGCTCTCGAACAGTAATCTGTAAATAACTTAATGTAATGAAAAATGTCACACTTTACCCAACTGATGGGGTATTGTGTGACAGGCAGAATAAAGTGTGCTCTTCGGTGGCCTCTTTATATTTAGTGACCCAGCGATGACTTATTGTTAGTGTCATGTGATTGATATTGAAAGATTTTGCTGTGCTTCGAATGCTTTGATTTCCTTTGACGACTTGAAACAGCGCTGCAGCTTTCATTGTCGCCTCGTCCACCTTAGCTGTGCTAATTTTGTTTTTTTTTTCTGCATTTGACGTTTTGTCCATCTTGAAAAGACATTCAATCTTCTTATAATCTGCAGAATACCAAAATAGACCACACATATAGATCACGCTATAACCTATTTGCTGTATGTCTAGCCTATGTCACAAGGTACCCCACACAATACTGGACACATTTATTGCAAAATTTATATATTTAATGACTTATAATTGTTTTATAATGCATATAATACGTTTTGCAACAAACTAACCTACAAATACATGCGTACATACTTAGGTTATACGCACCGCAGCGATAAATATTACAAAAAGTTTAGGAGACAAAATATTTTTTTAAGTATGGTCGAAAGAGATTCTTACCTGTATTTTTTTTACTTCTTGTGTTAATCCCTCTTTTAGATTAATATGATCTCAGTTACACATAAATAAAGCATAACCACAGATAAAATTGCACATAAAACGTACACATCGCAAAATAATCGCAATGTAACACTGTTGCCTGTGTCACAAGGTAGCCTCCTCTCCCCTATTATACTTACAGTAATACATTTTCTATAATTGAAAACATTTTTTTATAAAATTTATAAAAAATATGTATGCCTGCAGCGTTATTTATGATGTGCTTTTGTATGAAAAAAAATCACACTTTACATTACAAAATAAATATTTTTTTTTAACAATTTAATATCGGTGTTTCTTTTTCCTTAAAATATACTATCTCAAGAGTACTCTGCTAAATTTTTAAGTAAAAATATTAAAAATTACAGATTTACGATTCATTTGTTTGGTAAAAACCAATATTTCAACTTTTTTGGCAATCTTAATTTTTTATACTATGTTGAAATTAAAATTTTAACAATATAAGCATTTTATTCTCTTTTCTAGACCTTGAACAACATTGAAAAAAATTGTCTGTTCGGATCCATGGTCCGAACGGCACGCCTGCGAGCGCGGCAACCCGTTATGCGCTACCTCGCCCGTCAAGCACAACAACATCCCGCGCCGCGAGCGCGGGTAATACATGTCGCCGCGGGGCGGCTGTCTTTTGCGAGTTCAAAATATCAACATAAGGGAATATAAGGGCAAGCCTGCCCACAAGGAATTATTCTCTCTCGCAGTGAATACTCCCCCGTGACATTAAACAAGCCGGGTGTCGAGGAAAAGGCGATCGAGACAAAATACGTAATCCAGCTCCATCCTGGAGCAAAGGAATTTTTGAGACGGCTCTTTAGAACGAAGGAGGAGAGTTGACCTGCGTCAACTTCTACATCCGGTAGATTCCGCCCTTCCCACCCGTCGAGCTTGCCGAGTGCGCTCCGTGGTGGTCGAGGCTAAGGGCTCTTCGACATGAGGCTTCAGGGAAGGACGACAACGCCAACGAACCAGGAAGCGAGCCAGGAGGCCCTCCATTATCAGGAGATTACAATTGGCAAGGAAACCGACGCCTCCACCTGAGCCGAGGTGGCAGCTCATTCTCTTAAGCCTCCCCGAGTCACACCGGAGACTCACCCGTCCACCAGGGCTGAGCCTAGCTCCGGGTGACCCTCGGGCCCTAAGACCATTGCCACAGGGAGCCTGGACAACTGTCGGCACTCAGACTGAGCCGAAGAGGAAGGAGAGCAAGCAGAAGAAGAGGAGCAAGGACCGGAAGACCGTCACGCCGGCCCTGCCCTCCCCAGTTATCCCGGAGTTACCCCTCGATCGGGCCCCTACATTCCGGGAAAAGTGACCGATCCCAAAAACAACCAGGAGGTCTTTTACGACGAAGACCTTCCTGGTCGGCCACTTAACGCTAGACAAGCAGTCAAATTGAAACTCTTGTTCTAAGCATCTTTTGAAAAGACCTGTGCCGTTGTGCACAAGCGTAATAAAAACTAAAGTTAACTCGACAATGTACCTAAAGATGCAATAAAGCTCGATTCACATTACACATTACGCCACACAAGATTCATGCTTTACTGAGCCTCAGACTTCCTTCCTCAAAGTTCCCTGCCGTTCGAAACATGGTCCTTCGAGCCGGATAGGCTATCCAGAAATTACTGCATCCACTGTTCATCTCCGCACTTTAATCGGAAGGCACGGAAAGGGAAGTTCCACTAATAGTAAAGCAGCATGAATCCTGAGACAGAAAGAGCTGTGCCAAGCCAGCACGAGGTACACGGTCGAATGGCAAGAGCCTTTGACAATCTGAGGAAAATGGGGGCTGACAAAGGCTACGGGTCAACGTGACGCTACAAATGCTTCGAAGCATTCCTCTTCTCTTTTCTTTCAATAAAGAAAGAAAGAGAAGAAGAACGCTCCAAAGCATTTGTAGCGTCACGTTGACCGTAGCCATAATCACTGCAGGAACAGCAACAGCGCGCATGGCCGCCCTTGACGCGAACTGGGAGAAATTCAAAGAAAGTCACGATGACATAATGATCGCTCATTGGAAGGCCCTCGGCGAGCACGAGTACATAAAGAACGATTTCTACGCAATAGCTGAGGAAACCTACCTCACTCAGAAATAAGAATGTCTTGACCTGCTGGCTAGGTTTAATCGCCAATCCACCGACCGACCGGAGAACGCCAAACCAGCTGAGAGTGCAATGCGCAAGACATTGCCACGCATCCTGCTACCACAATTCTCTGGTGCATACGAGGACTGGCCCGCGTTCAGAGATCTGTTTCACTCAATGGTGGATAGAGATGCCTCATTGGAGGATGTCGAGAGGCTTCACTATCTCAAGACAAGCTTGAAAAGCAAGGCTAGTACCCTCATACGCAATCTACCGACCACGGCCGAGAGCTACTCTCGGGCCTGGACCATGCTCACTGAGCACTACGCCAACACGCGCCTGCTTCACTTCGTTGGTGCGTGCCTGCTTCACTTCGTTCTCGTCGCTGCCAAAGATAAAGAACGAAACAGTAGGTGACCTACGAAAAATCTTCCTTGGAATGATTAACACCATGGGCTCTCTCGAAAGCATTGGACGACCAATCACAGACTGCAGTGATCTGTTCGTGCACCTTGTCGTGGAGTTGCTTGACACCTGTTCCCGAAGGGAATGGGAAACCGCTGTCAGCGGAACCGCTGACCCGCCATCACTCGACACTCTGAAAAACTTTTTGGAGTGTCGAGTACGCACTTTAGAGGCACTCCATCCAACTCCCGCCCCCAAGAGAGATGCACAGAGCACCAAGCCAAGCTCTGCGAGATCTCACGCGGCGGTCCAGAAGTCCAAGGATGCCGACAAATGCGTGCTCTGCCGAAAGGAGCACTATATCCTCTACTGCGAGGACTTCCGCCGCAAATTACCACTCCAGAAAATTTGCGGAACAAAGCAAGTTGTGCCTCAACTGCTACGGGAGGCACACACTTGACAACTGCACTTCGAAGAGAAACTGTGCTGCTTGCCAAGGACGGTACCACAGCATGATGCACGACGCGTGCTCAGCAACCGCTATCAACGCCGTTACAGCCTCCACCTCGCTCCACGTCCGTCAAGCCGACGGACATGTCGGCAAGGTGTTGTTGGCCACCGCCAAGGTTGACATAAGAGGGGCGCACGACGACCTTGTTGCTGCACGCGCCCTCATCGATCCAGGCTCAGAAGTGTCCTTCGTGACAGAGGCCCTCACCCAGCGTTTAAGACTTCCCCGCTCTTCCGCCGCTACTATTATCCTTGGAGTCTGCGGAAAGCGAACGGGGAGAGCTCAAGGACGCGTCAAACTGACCATAGAATCTCGGGTGACGGACGCCACCATCAATGTGTCGGCACTGGTTATCCCGAGAATAACTGCTCACGCCAACCATGACGGGGCAGCCTACCCGAGGTGGCCCCACCTGGAGGGGCTCCGTCTAGCTGATCCAGATTTGCAAACCGCAGGAGCGGTTGAACTTCTGCTAGGCGCGGACGTATACGCCTCCATTGTCGAGGACGGGCTGCAAAAAGGCGGCCCGGGCACTCCAATGGCGCAGAACACGAAGCTAGGCTGGCTCGTTTCTGGCTTAGCCAACTGTACCAAGAAGGGCGCCGCAGTGACATCTCTTCAATGCTCCATCGACGACAAACTCCCGGCGCTCCGCGAGGATCTGTTCACTCGCACCCACGTTCGCTTGCCGAGCGGTCGGTATATGGTTCGGCTTCCATTCAGGACGACGCCGCCACCCGACCTCTCAAAAACCAGAGACATCGCTCTGCGTGTCTTGCATAGTGTCGAGTGTCGGGGCAAGAAGATCCCTGGTCTGCATGAAAGTTATTTAAAATTTATGACAGAATACAAAAAACTCGGGCATATGATTCGAGTGCCTGAGAAGGATGAAGATCAGGCAAGGCCCAAATGCTACCTCCCGCATCACGGAGTGTTGAAAGGGACAGGCGAAGAAGCAAAGATCAGAGTAGTGTTCAATGGATCGGCAAAACTGCCCCCCGGAGAGTCCCTGAATTCGCACTTGCTCACAGGCCCGAACCTGCTGCCAGCACTGCCTGATGTCCTGTTGCGATGGCGGTTCCACCGCTATGTAATAATAGACATGGAGAAAATGTACCGACAAGTCTTGGTGCATCCTGCTGACCGTGATATGCAGAGAATCGTGTGGCGTCGACCAAACGACAACGCCATATTATAGATCTCCTGTTAAACACGGTGACCTACGGACAAGGTCCTGCCCCATATCTGGCGATTCGCTCAACACGTCAACTCGCTGCTGACGAACGGCCCGCTTATCCAAAAGCGGCCGCGGCTTTGGAGGAAGAAACTTATGTTGACGATGTCCTCAATGGAAAAGACACGAAGGATGAAGCTCGAGAAGTCGTCGGAGAACTCACGTCCTTGTGCTCAGCGGGAGGTTTTCCGCTCCGGAAGTGGGCCGCTAACGATGAGGAAATCCTGACAAACATCCCCAAAAAAACATCGTCAAAAGGAACTGTATTCATGGGAGCCTGACGTAGGTCATGCGACACTCGGCCTCCAATGGCGACCCCAGGAGGACGCCTTCACCTACAAGGTCCAGCCATTTCAGCTCGAAAGCGTGACCAAACGCACGGTGTTATATCAAACGGCATGCCTGTTTGACCCGCTAGGATGGCTGGCACTAGTCATTGTCCGCGCCAAAATCCTGTTCCAGTCAACATGGCTGCAGGGCTTGGAGTGGGACCAACCGCTGCCGGCGGCAGATGATCAGGCATGGCGACGACTATTCCGCGAAATGCCTACAATATCGTGCCTGCGCATTCCCCGTTGGCTTTACACACAGCGGGAGAATTGCGCAATCAAGATGCATGGATTTGCTGACGCCTCTGAGCGCGCCTACGCCACCGTGCTCTACCTCAAGACGAGTGTCGACGGCGGGCGGAACGTAATTACTCTGCTCGCGGCCAAAACTAAGATTGCCCTCATCCAGCGAGTTTCACTTCCATGCTTGGAATTGAAGGCAGCCGTGCTCCTAACGAAGCAGGCAGCACGAGCGCAACAAACTCTAAAGCTGAAGGGAGCGAAAATCAACTTGTGGACCAACTCGAGAGTCACTTTGGCATGGATTCGAGGACACCCGACGAGATAGACCTTCCGTGGCCAACAGAGTCGCTGAAATCCAGCGGGAGCTTCCCGATGCCGTGTGAAATCACGTCGCAAGCCAGGACAATCCCGCAGACTGCGCATCACGCGGACTGTCACCACGCGAACTCATCGACCACACCTTATGGTGGAAGAGGCCAGCATGATTGAACGAAGAGATCCCAAGCCCCACCGAACCACACGAGGAGGTCGATGTCCCGGAACAGCGGGCTCGAGTTCACGTGGCCGTTCACGAGTCCACGGAGCCTGAAATGCTGCTCCGATTCTCCTCATTGAAACGACTACTCCGTGTCACTGCTTGGTGTCGAAGGTGGCTTCGAGTGCTTCGCACTCGCCCCACCAAGCAAGGTGCCACGACCTCCTTGACGGCGCAGGAACTGGAGGAGGCACATTGGGCCTGGGTTCGAATCACGCAGGCCATCTGGCATGCAGAGAAGTTGAGGATTCTCTCCCGGCAAGAACCAATTCCCCGGCGGAGCCAGCTCCAGCGCCTCAATCCATTTCTGGACGAGAACGGCACCATGAGGGTAGGCGGGCGACTCAAGCACGTTTTGAGCCGTGATGAACGGCACCCCGCGATTCTGCCGAGAGACTTGAGGCTCACAACCCTCATGATCGAGGCCGCGTACAGACAAACGTTGCACGGGGGCGTGCAACTCACACTGGCAACAATTTGTCAGAAGTACTGGATCCCACGAGGACGAACACTCGTGCGACAATCCATTCACCGATGTGTTCCATGTGGAAGATCGCTCCACAGGCAATACCTCTAATTTGTGGCAGACTGGGAAAAACTAACCCAGCCCGCCACCCCCTCTATCTGGGTTGCCAGCTCTGAAAAAAAAGAGCCAGCAGTTAGACGCGTGGTTTACAGCTCACGCGCCCGCCCCCAGGCGGGTGAGGGAAGGAGGAACGCTGTGAACAGCGCCTTCTCCCCCCGCGCCCTCCAAGGAGGAGGGTAAGGGGCCCGAGCCCCGGGCCCCGACCTCCCCGCGACCCGGGAGGGGCACGATAGCAGGACCGTGGGTGGACCCGCCCGAGCCCCCCCCCCCCAAGCTGCAGAACACCCTATCTCTTGCGGGGCGGGCGGCGGCGTAAGCCGCCACCCGTCCCAGAGAGGGGAAGAGAAACCGCCGTTTCCAGCGGCCCTCGTCCCCCTCGCCACCCCTCACGCCCGCGCACCTCTCCCCTCCCAGCCAGTGCCCGGCCGGCGCCCCCGAGTCCGCACAGAGCGGGCACCTCGGGGAGGCCGCGCGACACAGGTTGGCCCGGTGGCCCACGTCGCCGAATTGGTAGCACCAACTGCCGCGATCCACCGAGGAGGCGCATTCAAGTTTTGTGTGTCCAACCTCCAGACACCTGAAGCACCTTAGAGGGCGGGGGCGCAACACTTCGAGACGGGCTTTCACCCAGCCCATCTCAACACCGCCCTCCTCTATTGCCGCATTCGCAACACTAATTGGGCACTGGGCCCACACCGTCCCCAGACCCCGGGGAGGCCGACGGATCTCACCGACCCTGACCTTCCCGGGTGAGCACCGTCCCATCTTGGACAGAGCCTCGACAACCTCGTTCTTGGTGACTGACAAAATGAGTCGTCCAGCCCCCCAATGCGCACATCGGTACGCTTGGAGGGCCGGGTGACCCACACGTTCCCTCCCGCAAAAATCTCTCTAAGTCGGGCCGCCAACCAGTCCGCCCTCTCAGCAGAGCCGTCACCAGGGATCTCCAACAAGAGACCCCCAGTGGCGGCCCTTCTAAATCACAAGCTGGTCATGCCGAAGTCCGCCAGGGACATCTTCTCCCTGGCAGTCCTCACAATTTTTGCATATGCGGCGCGATTTCCGGACGGGGCGGTTATGATCACCGCAGCCGTCCGCGGAGAAACCAGGGTACGCGTCCTTCTCCCCCTACGATCGCCGACCTTTCGAGTCGGTGGCTCCTCCCCCGGGGAGGGGAAAAACCGACCCCCGGCCCGACGCACTCTCTCCCCTCAGTAACGGCGACATAGGTCCTCGAGGAGGGAACACCTTTCCCTCCGACCACCGACGACGGTAGCACAGGCTTATTGCCCCCGCCCACGCGATCGGTGGTCTCCATCTCCGTTTGATCTCTTCTCACCTTCAAGAGGGAGGAAACTTTTTCCATCGCGCTTTTAAGAGAATTAATTTCCCTTGCCATACCCTCCAACTTTCGGTCCAATGTGGCCAAACCAGCGTCCCCCTTGACGACTTTTTTTTTCACCACAGGGGAGCCCTCCGTCTGGATAGAGGAGTCCCTGCACTCCGCAGGTCTCACCGAAGTCATTTCCACCTCCATCAGAGTATTGGGGGCAGGAGGGGTTGTTTTTTCCACCTCCGCCCGCATCTCCAATGAAGCCACGCGTGTCCGTAACTTATTGAGTTGCTTCTCGTAGTCCGCCTTTTGGTCAGCCATCTCTTTCTTGCACCTCTCCAACTCCTCCTCCAGCCTATCTCTCTTTTTATGTGACGCTATCCTCCCTTTTTCATGCGCATTATTTCTGCGCGTCAGCTCCTTTATCGTCTCCTCTATAACGTTGGCATAGGTATCTTCCAGCGCCGACACCTCCTCCCCAGGATAGGGCTCAACGAGTAAACGGGCATAAACGTTGGAACTTTCGCATCTCGTCAGGGGTAAACACCCTGATATGATCCTCCAACGGAGCTGGGGCCATCAATGCCAACCTCCTAAAGTTTTTTGCAACCGTAGGCTTCGCTATCTCGGTTGACAACCTCATTCTGGCAACAAAGTTGCCCCATTTCATCTCGGGATCAAGCGTTTTATTAACGTAGATCGCCTGCTCCAGGTCCGGATCTACCTGTCCCCCGGACATCCACATTCTCGCGTTCATCTCAAACTCGCCCTCAGCCAAGGATGGACCCTTACTCGTGTCCGGGACTAATTTATCCTTGGGCTCATCCTTCTCCACTTTCTTCCCTCCCTTCGGCGGTGAAGTATTCTCCGCCTTTCTCTTTCTGTCCTTCTCTACAATTTCTCCAAAAGGTTTAGAATTACCATTACCCCCTTTGTTATTCCCCAGATTAATGTTTTCCATGAAAATATATTCCCCCTAGACTCTCCGCGGCTCTGCCAGCCAGGGCATGCCCTCACCGACCGGTCCTCTAGGGCCGGTCGGGCCCCGAGTTCCCCCGGGGGGCTGGCTACACCGTAACCCCAGGCATGTACATCTGGGGCGGGTCCCAGCTTCTTACTCACCCACGGGCGAGGCCTATCAAGGAGCCGCCGCACCGTGAGCTTTCAGGGGTCCCCCGTCTCCGACCCGGGGGCACCGCGGAGGGCGCCGCCACGCAGGGGAAAGGCCCCCCCGACGTTCGAGACGAAGGAGACTGTGACCCCTCCAACGCCCCTCCCACCAGAGTGACCAGCCTAAAGTCCGCCACTCGTCGGCCAGCTTTGGGTAGGGGGGACCCCCACCATACCCCTCCCGCGCGCAAAGCGAGAGGCCAGAGCTCCAGCCGAGCAAACTCTATTTCGGCCCCCCGCCGCCCGCGAGAGAATAGGGCACAGGGAACACAATCCCCCCCAGTGGTCACAGTCGCCGACCGACGGGCTACCTATCGCGCCGCCGGCTCTTCCGTCCGGCGGCAGGACACCACCGGCCTTAACCCGGAAACGTCCGGGCGGCCCGGTGGGTCCTCCTTCCTTCGGAGCTGCCCGGCCCCGGTCTCGGATCATTTCCGAGCGGCCCGGACAGCCCCAGGTGGGCCCGCAATCCCAGGATCTGCCGGACCACCAACAGGCAATGATCCTGAGACTGTCCTCCATCCTGCCGGAGCACCGGCGTGCAATGGACGGAGGAAGGCCCACCCCACTAGGTGGCCGGTGGGAGAATCACAATCTCCCTAATGGTCCCGACTGACCGGGCGTTTGTAGTCGGGGTCGCCTTCCCCTACCGGCTGTTGGAGGCTGGTTCGCGGAAGCTAGCCAGTCTCCTAAGCAGGGCAGCCGGTTCCCCGGTTTTTTCTCTGAGTTTTCCTTCCCATAGGACGGCCGGGTAACGGAGCCAGCCTAAGCTGGTTCGTCCCTCACGGTCCCGTCCGACCGGGCGGACTTTTTATACAGGCCGCCTACCTCGCAAGTCCCCGAATAGACTCCCCAACCCCCGCCGACCTCGCGGCCAACGGGAGTTACGGTGCTGGTGTGCTCGCGTACCTCAGGTTCGCAAAAAGGGCAATGGGATACGAAGAAATTTAGAAAACGGAGGGGGAAACAAAATAGCAAGAGCATGCTGGAAGGAAATAAAGAAAGACGTAAGAAAAGAAAAGTTAAAATAAGAAATAGAACAAAGAAAGTTTTACGAGTGTAGAGGATATGCAGCGGAAGAGATTGAAAGAAAGAGAGAAGAAGGATGAAGCAGTATAGAAGAGATAGAGTGCAGAGTACGACCCGTTTTCCTTCGGTTTCGCTAGCCGAAGGGGCGCTGCCGCAAATTAACTAATGGGCAGACGGTAGCTCCGAGGTATCCGCGGTATCAATTTCTCCAAAGTATCCACAGTATACGTTCCTCCCGACGAAACATTCCAAATGGGCGCCAGGTGCGATTACGCGCACCACGTTTTGACAATTCGATTCCCGATATCCGTTTCTGCAGTCCAGACACAAGCTCAGAGCGTAGTTCTATGTCGTGAGGGGGGAAGGTGGAGAGGGAGCGTAGCGCAATCGACACAGTTTAAATAATAACAATAAAAATATATTTTATAGGCTGTGGGTCTCAATTCCATATAATGTGAGTCTCGATATAACGACTCGAAGCACCTGCTCGACCCTCGACGAGTACAGCGCACTATCTCCGACACAACGCAATTTTTTACAACCGATACAACCGATACAACACGATATCTCCACGAGTACAACACGATTTCTCCACGAGTACAACACAATATCTCAATTAATACGTTCGCGAGATTCCCTTTCGAGCGAGCGTGACGATACTTGCCCGCACGATGTGTTGGAGCACTCCAACTATTTTATTACTGACGGACTAATATACAAAATAAAATGGGGCACGCAAGGCTACTCAGATTTCGTCAGAAAGTTTCCAATTTTTCCTTCAGTCAGAAAACTTCAGCAAGCTGTTGAACACATAAAGTTTGAGTCAGGCATTCTGGAAGAAGTATTTGATGTAGTTAAGTGTCAAGTTCCATATATGGCACTTTGTGAGAGGCATTGCATGGTAGCATTAGATGAAATGGCTATTAAGCCCGGTGAAATGTATGACTCTTCCAGTAAAAGGATCATTGACTTATGTACGTTTCCTGGGCACACTGGCCTGGCAAAGAAAGCATTAATCATTGCATTAGCAGGAATCACCACTCGGTGGAAGTACGCCGTGGCATATTATTTCACAAACAAGATTGATTCCGAATCAAACCAAACAAACTGTAATGTTACAAAAAATGCATTAAAAGACATCATCAGTAAGACATCATTGTAAGAGCTGAGAACATTGGTCTGAAAGTTGCCTTTGTGACTTCAAACATGGGGCCTGACAATCTATCTTTGTGGAGGGCTTGGAATGTTGAACGCTATGAAAACGATAAAGTGAGATGCACCATCCCTCACCCAGCACGACCACAAGACAGATTATGCATCATGCCTGATCCTGTGCATTTATTCAAAAACATCCGTTCCATGTTGGAGAGTCAGAAAGTGATTTGTTTGCCTCAATCAGTTGTGCATGCTCAAGGCCTCAGCTATCCTATTGTGGAAGTTAAACACTTAGAAGAACTAATGCGTCATAAAAACAAGTTTGAATTTAATATCGCAAACAAATTAAAAGAGTCTAGTCTTCACACGAAAAGTAATCACTTCTCCACAATAAAAGTTTCCACAGCAAGGTCTGTCATTTGTCAAAGAACGGTAATTGGCCTCAAGATCTATGCTAAGACCACAGGAGATACAAAAATTCTCACTACAGTTTTCTTCATTTCCCTTGTAGATCTTTGGTTTGCTCTTGTCAGTCTTGTCACTAACAGAGGTCAGAAGTTAGCTCTTGTCAGTAAGAAAAATGAAGATGCATACACAAAACAAAGCCATTGAGCGTCTTAAATTCACAGTTTATGTATTCCAACACATGAAGATTGGTACAAAAGGTCACTGGAAACCAGTCCAGACTACTCATGGCAGTTGATTGTCTATTATTGCTGCAGAATTATTTTTTGAATAAAGTTGGTTTCTCTTTTTTATTACTTAGCCGCTTCACCCAGGATTGTTTCAAAAACCTGTTTTCTCTTCTGCGCTTCAGACAGCCTGTTCCTTACGCTCTTCATCTGAAACAAAATTTGAAAATGATTACCTTGTCACAGCTGTGCATCAATACCAAGAAAAACACCAACTACGATAATGATGTTGATGACACTGTAGTTGAAAAAATTGGACACGATTTCCTGGAGTTTTCTAAAGCTGCAGCAATCTCACGACAACAACAAGAAGACTTGAATGCATTTTTCAAAACATGTGTTATTAAAGTCCCACAGGTGACTGATGACCAGATGCACAGCATTGATGAGTGGTCAATAATATATGATATATACCATGGGAGTGGTCAATAATATATGACATAGCTGAATCAGTTGTGCATAGTGTGAAGTGCACAAACATGACAGTCTGCGATAACTGTTTCAAAAGTGTTTTTTGGAAAGGTGAAGGGCATCACCCTTATTCCATTGTTGTTCAAATGAAGAGCTACAAAGAGAGGAGCCTTCTGTATGTGTCAAATCCTTGTTTCAAAGCAATCTTGAAGAGTGAAATTACTTTCCGCAACCTGATAGACACACTTACTGAAGCCAAAAATATGAGCATTGTGGACGTCTTAGTAAAAGAGCTACAGTATGTCTGGGAAGGAGCAGATGTATCTCTCTGCCATGATGTCACTACTAAAATCCTGAAGAGATTTATCACAATGCGAAAATGTATGGATTGAAAATAAGAAAAAAACGTACTGAAATAAACTCTGAACGTGTTTATAACAGTAAGACTGCAGCCAGGTTTGCTATCGTTCGCTGATTCGGTCTCTTACCTGTGCAAAATTTATGACTGTTTATTTCATGATCTCACAATACATACGTATTATATATAATATATTTTAGTATTATATATAATATATTTTGGTCATAAATTTTATCTCTATATAAAATATATATAATATGTACCAATGCTCAGACTTCCGGTCGGATCGTTGGAGTGAGCGGATGGCTCGAGGATGGAAGAGTGAGAAGATTGGAGTAAAAGGAAAGGAAAAGGAAGATAGCCGCCGAGAGGTGGCTGAATCGAGGGCGAAAACATAGAAGAGGCCGAGGAAATGAAGGAGGTGAGAAGAACAGAGCGTGAGAGGAGAAACAAAGTAATTCGAAGAGGAGGCAGTTTGAAGGTTAGGACGGAGCTTGTGCGAGACGTGCGGAGCGAGACGAGAAAAGGGAGCAGCGCAGGCGCGCGCGGAGCAGGGGTGAGAGCCGGAAGAGGTGCCACGAGGTGATGAGCCATGCGCGAGCGGTGAGGAGAGAGGGCGCTGAGGTGAGAGCTGAGGCGGCGCGAGGTGATAGCGGGCGCAGGCTGGGCGGAGATGGCGCGGGGTGCTGACCTCTCCAAAAGAGTAGGTTGGCACCACTGCGGGCTGTCGGGGCACAGTCGTTGCGCGAGTGGTGACGAATGGCGTGGCTACCGTGGCGGCCGAGGCAAACGGGAGGAGGGGAGGAGAAACGGACGAGCGGTGAGTGGCACGCCTGGGACGTAGAGAAGACAGGGAAATGCAGAAGAGCTATGCCGATGAGGGAGAGATCAGAAGAGGAAGGGGAAGAGAACAGCAATGGAAGCGGCGACTATAGAGGAAGTGAGCAGAAAGGACAGTAGGAACTCCTACGAGGAGGTGATCCGGCCGGAAGTCCGAGAAGGGGAGGAAAGAAGTAAGAAAAGAAAGGGAGGGGCAGAGAATATGGAGGAGACTATGGCGAATGACGGAAGAGAGAGAAGAGGAAGTAAGAAGAAGAAGAGAACGGAAAGGAAGGTGTCATACAACCAGTTCTTGATTTGATTGTTTAGAAGGAAGGCGGATCTTGGAAGGAAGGAAAGGCAAGAGACAGAGCATCGAGATGGAAAGAGGAAGAAAGAACAAACTTGCATTGAAATCTCCAGAAGAAAAGAAGAAGAGATATAGGAGCAATGGAAAGAAAGGATGCAGCGACGGAAAGGGATAAAGAACGAGAAGGGGTGGGAGGGCATGAGAATGTACAAGCCAAGAACCAGGACGGAATAGGATGAGGAAAATGTACAGGGTTGGGTACATCCCTTCAAAACGCCATTTTGTGTATGTCGGAAAAGAGGTGAGAAAGGATGTTGTGAAACTGTACAGGTTTGGGTACGTTCTTCAAAAACGCCCTTTAAGGCCCCTTCGGGGCAAATAAAGTAATTATTCTATCTATCTATCTATGTACCAATGCTCATATGCAGAGTATATTATTTGTGTTATGCTCTCTGGCAGGATATTTTTATTTTATTTTTATTTTTACATATTTTAAGACTGATAAACCACTAATGTAAATTTACATAAAATAAAGAATATATTGTGAAAATAATAATTTATTTCAAAATTAGAACAATTATACAATTTTATATATGTATATAGTGATTTGCATTAATATTCGGACATTTAACAAAAAATATATTTTTGTATAAATTACATTTACATATGAATTAAATTACTATAACTTCAATAGTTCAATATTTTGTAGGGTATCATTTTGTGCTTCAACTTACTAAAAAAAACAACATTTCTTAAATAAATATACGGATTAATTTTTTTCAAGTATTATGATGTCTGAATATTAATGCGAGGCACTGTATTATTACATTATAAATTATAAATATACAATTAGTCCGTTTATAATTACGTTATAGACAGAACGAGCCCAAAACACTAAGACTCTTTACAAACTCCTTTATAGCTTAAAACCTTTAGCAAGCGCTTGCCAACGTATAGCTCCTGCTTCATTAGGTGTATCTCACAAACCACTTTTTCAAAAGTAGCAAAGTCATTGTTATACTCCTCTTGAAGATTTGTTAATTTTTCTTCCACTATTCTGGTCTGGAATTTGAGATACTGTATTTCATCCACCTTAGACGATGGAGCAGAGATGAGATTTAAATTGGAGCTCTGCAGAAAGATCAAGGTTAAGTAACAGTACTAGGGTCGACGGATATTTGTAATTTATTTGAGATAAAAAAAACTAAATTTACCTCACACATATTCAGAAATGGACCAGCAGGTTCGCCGATATGACAGTGAAACAACTTGCTCTTTCTCCCTGCACAAAAGAAAATTATTGAAAAGCGTAAAACTTGGTAGGAGCCTAACCTCAAACGAGCAACAAGTCTCTCAATATTCGAAAATGTCACGTTCGATGCATTTCATTATTTCATTTCTTACATAAAAATTGATGTAATGGCAAATGGTAAATCGATACAGGTATTGAACTGCAACGAAGAATAAATACTTATTTTAGTAAACAGCACTGATTGCGCTGGCTAAAAGTAGAAACACCATGGGCTAGATAGTGACGGCAGCAAGGTGGGGGTACGATCACAAGATGGCGACGGCAGCAAAGTGGGGGTAAAGTTTGCGTTTCTCTACTAATATAGGACTCTAGGAATCAGAGGAAAAAAAAAGATGCAGAGTATGTGAAGCAGAGAAAGAAACCTGAGAACATACACTGGAGAAATGCGCGAGAAAAGGGGGTGATGACATGGGGGAAGGAGTAAGGGAAAAAGTAAGAAGAATTTTGAATGGCAAGGGAGAGGGAGAGAGATGGATGGTGGAGTTTAGGGGAGAAGAGAAAAACAAAATGTAGAGATAAAAGACTGTTAAAGTAATAATAATGTAATACTTTATTTTGTTGTGTTTTATTATATAATATAATTATAAAGTTTATATATATGTATAATTACCGATGGTAAGAACAGAGGAGTTCGAATGATGTATGTATGCATATCCCTGGTGAAAATAAAACGTAAAACAAACGTTAGTAAAGCGTAAATTGGAAAGTAAATCGAGTGTAAGAGAAGAAATGAGCTTGAAAGAAACACATGTAACCCATTGTACATACAAAGCTGCAGATATCGCGGCCGATAAATTGCTTGAAGCGAGCGCGCGCTCCCAAGCGCGTGACGCAGCGACCACACGTTCTCGCAACGTGAGTGCACCGCGAGCTTAAGGCTGAGTTTCCACTGAGCGCGTCACGCGTCGCGTCGTCACAAGTTAACCAATCCAAACATCCCATTTCATTACATTCTTGTGACGGAATCGAAATGGGATGTTTTGATTGGATGACGCGACGCGTGACGCGCTCAGTGGAAACTCAGCCTTAAGCCTACCACGACGCTCGCTACCGCGACGCCCAATTACAAGCGCGCGCCGTGCAAAGACCGTAATTTGGCAAACGCTCATTTGCGCAATTCGTCTCTGGCCTTCTAGAAGGTTCATTAACGGCAAGTAATACCCCTCCCTGCACGGGGAACCTTCTGGAAGGTCAGAACCGATAAAAGAACCAACGGAGCGACGCTCGTGGCAGTCGTTCGTTTGCGGGTATCGCTCCACCGAACATCTCCAGTCCGCGACTGCCGAGAGTTTTCCGCGATCGGATCACCTCCGATCCGACTGATATCCCGATCTTCTAGTCCGCTGCTCTCCTCGGGAATCGACCGTCGTTTGTGAGCGGATTCTTCCCAGCAAACAAAAAAAGATTGAAAAGAATTAAAACGGGATTGCCAGGAATTCAATTAAGGACTTTCCGAATTCCATTCTGTCCAAAAAAGGGATTGAAATAGTTTCAATATCATGGAATTCCTTATTTTGGAAAGAATTTGTTTTTTTTGAATCCCATCCAATTCTGACACAAAAATATTATACCACTGAATGTCAGGTTAGGGATTGGAAAGTTTCGTGATGAATTCCATTCAATACCATTGATTCCGTTAACGAAATGAATACCACTGAATGCCAGGTTAGGGATTGGAAAGTTTCGTGATGAATTCCATTGAATACCATTGATTCCGTTAACGAAATGAATACCATTGAATGCCAAACTAGGAATTAAAAATTTCCGTATTGAATTCCATTGAATTCCGTCTATTCCGACAATAAAATGAATACCATTGAATGCCAGGATAGGGATTGAAAAGTGTCCGTGTTGAACTTTGTGGCGGTACGCGCCACCAATAGTACACGCCTGCGCGGTATCTGCATTACCGGCAGTTCGCGTCGATGCCGCTAGGCGTCGCATCGCCGGGGCATCTTCTCGAGTTCAAAGTTTCGTCTCGACCGCTATGTAAAGGGACCTCCTACGGGGCCTGACAGATCTTACAAATCTCATTTTCGGGCTAATTGCCCGTCGGCAGTAGTGCGTGTAATGCCCTTAGGCATACACAAAAGCTCACCGACGAACAACGGCGCTTGGTCGCCCAACGGAGGCGCGAGACGTTTCCTAAACCGTCTAATGCCATGCAATTCCATAACCTTTACGGATTCCATAGGATTGGATGGAATTGAAAATTTCTTTTTTGGATTCCATGGGATTGGACCATCTCATTTCGAATCCCATCTAATTTCATTTAATTCCGCCAAAAAAGAGATTCAAAGGTATTAAAAAATTTTAATATTTTTTAATCCTTTTGCGTTTGCTGGGTTCGGAGCCCCGCGACGGCTCGATTTGCCTGTGTTTCGCCTGTGCGTGTCGCCACGAGGCACCCATCATTGTTCAACACTCAATAAATGAACATTTGTGAAGTTTTAATAAACTCTTTGTGTCGCCAAATCCCGTTTCCCTCACTCGACGGAATTTCGGCGTGCCTATCGGCGCGTGCTCCGGCAGTATGAGTTCGATCGTCGTCTCGCGATCGCGAAAACCACGGACGCTCAACTCGATCTTGACGCCTGGTACGAGCGCCGATCGAACAAATTCTAAATTCTATATTATCAAATTCATTTCGATTATATTATTTTCCTTCATGTTGGAAGACAGCTAAAATTCTTGCTTTTCCTAAGCCGGGTAAGCCACAAACTTCACCGACTAATTATAGACCTATAAGCCTATTAAGCTACTCTTTAAGTAGTTTACGAGAGAGTCTTACTCACGCGGATTGATGCCTTTTTATCAGAGAATAATATTGTAATAAACGAACAGTTTGGCTTTAAATCGCGCCATTCAACGATACAACAGCTACTTAGAGTCACAGAATCTTTTGCCATGGAGATAAATAAAAAACAAAGTTCAGCTATGGTGCTACTCGATATACAAAAAGCTTTTGATTCGGTCTGGCACAAGGCTTTGCTGTACAAGTTAAATACTCTTAGTATGCCTGAGTATATAATTAAGATTTTACGCTCTTATCTAAAGGAACGCAACTTTGGGTGCGTTTCGCTATTCACTCGCAGTACTGGCAGCACTGTAAATCCGTTCCAATATACGCGGCAGTAAGCTGTCAAAGCGTTTTCGTGTTCATGTGACGTCATAGATTTTGTTGTCACTCCCTACTTTCATTACTGCGACTCGCGAGGTGAGGCATTCGCAGTAAGAACATGGAGGTTATGGCGGCACCTTGAAAAAATTGGTCCTTACCTATGTGAACCTTGCACCCGACTTTCGAAAAATTAATTTTTTTGCGGAAAACGTTAGCATTTGGTTTGTAGTTGTTTGTAGTAACAAAAATTTCGTTTGTAGTTTAATACATTAAAAATTATAAACATTTAAAAAATTACTCGCACCCCACTTTGAGATAACTCAAATCCGCTTGCGCCATCTTCTTCAAAATTGTTTGTAGTTGTTTGTAGTGCTTTTCTTTTCGTTTGTAGTTGCACTGTTCAAAAGTTATTATATTTTTGCAATAAACAAAAAGAGTAACTTTGCCAATTTTGGAGATATCTCAAATCAGCTTGCGCCATCTTTTTCAGAATCATTTGTAGTGCTTTTCTTTTTGTTTATAGTTGCACCATTCAAAAGTTATTATATTTTTGCAATAAACAAAAAGTGTAACTTTGCCAACTTTGAAGATATCTCAAATCCGCTTGCGCCATCTTCTTCGGAATCGTTTGTAGTTGTTTGTAGTACTTTTCTTTTCGTTTGTAATTGCACTGTTAAAAGTTATTATATTTTTGCAATAAACAAAAAGAGTAACTGCCAATTTTGGAGATATCTCAAATCCACTTGCGCCATCTTTTTCAGAATCATTTGTAGTGCTTTTCTTTTTGTTTATAGTTGCACCATTCAAAAGTTATTATATTTTTGCAATAAACAAAAAGTGTAACTTTGTCAATTTTGGAGATATCTCAAATCCGCTTGTACCATCTTTTTCAGAAACGTTTGTAGTTGTTTGTAATGCTTTTCTTTTCGTTTGTAATTGCACTGTTCAAAAGTTATTATATTTTTGCAATAAACAAAAAGAGATAATTTTGAGAGACAATTTTGGAGATATTTTAAACGAAACGGAACGAAAACTATTACAAACAACTACAAACAATTCTACATCGAGTCGCGCAATTAGTTTTAAAATATTTCCAAAATTGGCAAAGTTACACTTCTGGTATAAGGGCGGCGGTATGGTCTAGTGGTAGAGCGCCAGACTCGTAATCTGAGGAACCAGGTTCGAGTCCACTGGAGCCATGAATCATGGAAAAGTTTTTTTCCGAAAAAACCGCGCCCCTCCGTGCAGATGCGGAGAAAACTGGGCTCCGTCTTTCGGAAGAGACGTTAAACCGTTGGTCCAAAGGAGGAAACAGTAAGGTAGTGGATGAATTGGAGGTTAGGGTTGGGTACGTCCCTTCAAAACGCTCTTTAAGGCCCCTTGGGGTATATAAAGTAAAATTCTTCTTCACTTCTTATATATTGCAAAAATATCATAACTAGATATATATAGAACGGTGCAAATACAAACAAAAAAAAAAGAAAGCACTACAAACAACTACAAATGATTCTGAAAAAGATGGCGCAAGCGGATTTGAGATATCTCCAAAATTGGCAAAGTTACACTTTTTGTTTATTACAAAAATATAGTAACTTTTGAATGGTGCAACTATAAACAAAAAGAAAAGCACTACAAATGATTCTGAAGAAGATGGCGCAAGCGGATTTGAGATATCTCCAAAATTGGCAAAGTTACTCTTTTTGTTTATTGCAAAAATATAATAACTTTTGAATGGTGCAACTATAAACAAAAAGAAAAGCACTACAAACAACTACAAATGATTCTAAAGAAGATGGCGCAAACGGATTTGAGATATCTCAAAGTGGGGTGCAAGTAATTTTTTTAATTTTTATCATTTTTAATGTATTGAACTACAAACGAAATTTTTGTTACTACAAACAACTACAAACAAAATGCTAACGTTTTCTGTACAAAAATTAATTTTTCGGAAGTCGGGTGCCAGGTTCACATCATAGGTTTGGTCCTTGTGGACCTGGAAGGCAACAACGAGAAATATACAGTAATCGTTAGTTACGAAGATGCGGAAAAGGCCTGAAAATATTACTACTACTACTACTAAATTAATATAATTAATATAATAATAAATAATTTCGATATTTTTATAAATCTGAAAACTGTTATTTATTTTATAGACATGACTTTTGTAACATTATTGTTTAAGTACAAGATTTTTTTTTATATATTTAGAATAGGTGCTCCTATCGTCGTGTCACGTCGTGTCTAAGATAGGTTAAGATAGGTTATATTTTTTTCTTATACGGGTGCGTTTCGACATTCACTGGCAGTACTGGCAGTACTGTGGTCGTCGTTCCGTTATTCCAGCCTGAAAGTAACAGCAGCAACATAGAAACGCTCCTGCAGTTCTACTCAATGACGTCATATCGTCAGTACTTACAGTGAATATCGAAACACACCCTTTATAGTGAATTTTGAGGGTGAAACTTCATCTATTTGTGAGGCTATTTCTGGAGTCCCTCAGGGCTCTATCTTGAGGCCTATTCTATTTGATATTTTTATTAACGATATTCCCAAGGACTCTAAAACAGAGCTCGCAATCTATGCTGACGACACTGCCGTGTACACTTCCTCCTGGAGCCCGGCATTGCTTGTCAATAGATTGCAGAGACACGTTGATGTCATCGTTCAATTCTTTCGGGATTGGAAGATGACTATCAATAACGAGAAAACCGAGGCAATAATAATTACTAGCAAAAAATTTCCAAAACCTCCATTAATAAAAATGTCAAATTTTAGAGTTCCTTGGGCTACTAAAGTGAAATATCTCGGCGTCAACATTGACGCTTGTTTAAAATGGAAACCAGCTATTGATGATAGAATTAGTAAAACTCAGGGCGCTTTCAGAAAACTATATCCTTTTATAAATGGAACTAACGATCTCAAGTTGGACTATAAACTATTACTGTATAAAACTTGTGCCAGAACAGTGTTACTCTACGCAGCTCCGGTCTGGGCAGCAGCACATAAATTGCACATCAATCGCATACAAGTTATGCAAAATAAGTTTCTCCGCATCATTCTAAATCTCCCCAGAGTGCGCACCACTGAATTGTATCTTCAAACACAGACTGAATATATTAATAAAGTTATTCAAGATATGATCCATAAAGCTTATAATCCATATCACGATAATCCTTTTATTAGCAACACAGGCAATTATAACACGGAGAAAATTCCTTCAGTTATTAGATGTAAACTTCTTAAGCACTTTTTAGACTCACAAGTAACACTAGGGAAGTGCCATACGGCGATTTTCCTGAAACTTGGCATACAAGTAGTACATGGAAAACTATTGGACACGTATATTGTTATATCGGCCCGAAAGCCGTTTGAAGGGTAGAAATCACCCTTATCGATATTGGGGGTAGGTTCGACTATTTTACGAATTATTTTTACGATTGTTGCAAAATCAGGTAACTTAGGATTTCTGGGGTCGCTGATAACGAATCTGAAGTCCGTTTTTAAGTATTCAAAATGGCGGATCCAATATGGCGGTCGCATTTTTTCAAAAGTTTTACATTCTGTCAAAAAGTGCGAAAATTGCAAAAAAGTAAGAAATGAGCATAACTTTGAGGCGACTTTGTAGCAAAAAGGTCTTAATTGAAAACTACCCCTAACAGTAACGAAACATCGAAAACCATCCCTACAAGTAGTGATGCATCTAAAAATCAATCCCTTCTTAGCGCTACCCAGGATGAACGACGTGGACGTGATAGAGGGTTTTCATCCCATTAGGGTGCTTTTTGAACGTGAGTCCCCTTGCCTCTCACGAATCGGGGTGCTTTTTGAACGTGAGTCCCCTTGCCTCTCACGAATCGGGGTGCTTTTTGAACGTGAGTCCCCTTGCCTCTCACGAATCGGAGTGCTTTTTGAACGTGAGTCCCCTTGCCTCTCACGAATCGGGGTGCTTTTAGAACGTGAGTCCCCTTGCTTCTCACGAATCGGGGTGCTTTTCGACTTACACTTTAAATTTAGTGCAGTAATGTGGAGAGTTAGCGTTTGTTACGGTAAAGAAGTGCTGCATGCACATTGATGTCATACACCAAGCACATTTAATTATTGCAATATCATTGCAGAGTTCACATGTATGCCATTGCATTTTTTGAAACAGAAATCTGCAGGGACTTCGCATTTGTCGGGTTTTTCTGCAATATACCCACACTTCCACCAAGCGTATCGAAATATATTCTTAAATCTGGGCGAGGAAAACTGATTATGTATTTGTATTTTGAGGATGTTATTCCTTAAATGTAAATTTACATCATAGTTATACAGCATGACAATATCAGAAAATTGTCTTAAAAAATTCTTCCAAAGCCTAAAAGTGTAAACGTCCAGCGGTTGAATTAAACCAGTGGTTCCAGCGGAAATCGTAAAAATTTGGACGTTTTTATTATCTTTATTAATATTGTCAAACTTTTTTCAGTCTGGCCAGTCCAAGAATCTAACAAAATTAATGGCAAGGTCGGATGTTAATTTGCCTGATTTTGATGCAAATACGACAATATTGTCTGCTTTGTACAAAGTTTTCTCAACGATTGGTCCAAATTTACCACTAGTCTCTTGCAGGACTATTAATAAAGGGGACTTTAAATTTCCGTTGGCAGAAACGATTGGCTGAATAGTGTAGCTGTGCGTCCAAGAATTAAAAAATTGCGCTAAACACTGGACTTTTAATGATCCTTTTAAAGCAAGCGTGCGACCTGCATGCGTTTCTAAATTGAACCCCGATTGATCGGAATTATAGACATTGTCTTCACTTATTAACATGATCTCTGATTTTACTTTAGAAACAAATTCGCTTGATGCTTGTAATAATTTTTCGGTAAAAGTTTACAATAACTTACACAGCTCGAATTACTTTGACCTTGACATATGTTGTCAAGGACATAATACTGAGTAACTTTTCCTTATAACTTAGTCGGCGGTCGCTGCTTATTAAAAAGTTATAAACAAAAAAAGTTTGAAAAATATAGCAGCTATTTTGAGTATTGGAAGGCATAAATGACTAATCTAATATGTCGAAATAGTTCACGCATACACTTTTCACGCGAACCGAGGTTCACCCACACCCCCCCTGCTTTCGGGGGAGGTGCGATAGCTCCGAAATAGTTCACGCATACACTTTTCACGCGAACCGAGGTTCAACCACACCCCCCCCACGCTTTCGGGGGAGTTGCGGTAGCCCCGAAATAGTTCACGCATATACTTTTCACGCGAACCGAGGTTCACCCACACCCCCCCCTGCTTTCGGGGGAGGTGCGGTAGCCCTGAAATAGTTTACGCATGGGTTAGTTGACGCGCTTTAAACAATTAAATACTGTTAAAGCGCGTCATCTAACCTATGTAGATTAGTGACGCGCTTTAAACAGTTAAATACTTGTAAAGCGCGTCATCTAACCTACGTATTTTCCAAATTTTTTTTGTTAATAACTTTTTAACGAATAACGAGCAACGGCTAAAACCTTCTGAAGGTCACTCGGGGTCATGACCTTGACAACATATATCAAGGTCATTGAAATCGGTGAGGTCGCCAAACTTTTTTTTGTTAATAACTTTTTAATAAAAAGCGACCGCCGAATAAGTTATGGAAAAGTTACTCAGTATTATGTCCTTGACAACATATGTCAAGGTCAAAGTAATCCGAGCTGTGTAAGTTATTGTAAACTTTTACCGCGCAACACGCATGCATGCAGGGAGGGCGGTCGACGAGATTCAATTTCCACCGTGTCGTCTTAACCGCATTGCAAATCGCCCCTTCAATATTAAATTCGTCAGTATAGCATGGATCTTTCTTTCGCTCATATTCCAGAAAGTTCGTTAATCGCCAGCAAAACATTGCCACAGTTGACCGAGTGAACAAACAAAGTCAAGCTACACAATAGAAAGGTCCATGCTATAAACAAAAGCGAGCGCAAACAAGTAACGATCCGCGGATCGTCACGTGCGAACAGTGACGTCAGCGCGATGACGTAGGGCTCCGACGGCCAATCACCCTCCCGAAATTCGTAGAAATTTGTCTGGAGGGAGTTTCGCCTCGGAGGTGATAAAACGACCGCCGCCTCGGCGCGGGCTCGATTCTCGTTCGTAGATCACCCGCTAAAGTATCATCGTATACGACTTCTTGTACTTTGCTTCAACCGCATTTTCGCATTCGCGTAACCGCTCGCCGCTCTTGCCGTGCTAACCATTGTGCGCGCTCACGGCTTTTTCCTTCACTGGAAATATTAAAGACTCTGTAAATAACTTGTACATATTTGAATTTTGGGAACATTATATACATTATTTTTCATTTGTACTTGCTGTTCATTTTTGTTCTTTTTGTGGTCGTTTTGTTACCTCGCGCGATACCGCGCTACCGCGTGCTCTCGAACATCTTTTTATATCAATGTCATGAATAGAAAGCCATCTTTTAGAGGAAATTTTGAATTGATCCAAAACATACTTCGAAATTTGTAATAATTTTTCATTTCTCGTGCCATCTTTTTTAATTTACGCCTCCCACCTATACAATAATGACCTCAAATCAGAAACTTTCTTAAATCTGTGCTGAACTGACTTTAAAGGCAAAGTTTTAGTCTTCCCGGAACGCCAAAATTGTAATATCAAGACGATACAGAGCGGTACGGCGGGTTGCCCATTCGAGCAGGCGCGCATGGTCGTTCACAATTGCGTTGACTTCGGTGCATCACCTATAATCACTCGCATATCTTTTTTACAATAAAATGGACTTTGTAGCGCCCGAAATTGCAATACAATTGTGACGGATTTCCGTAGCAGTAACGTTAAAACAGAAGTCGAGATGACAATACAGGTTATGAAATAAATTTTATTAAGAAAACGAAAGACATCTTCTCTCTTACGAAAAAAGCTCGTACCATAGTCCATCATAATTATTATATATTATAATTTTATTACTTAAATTATTTTTTGCACACAATGTTTATGCACAGGAAAAAAGTCAGGAATTAGTTTATGTGTGCAAATTTAAATTATAAGTCGGCTAATAAATTTCATTTAATGTAAGTTTAAATAATGGCAGAAATCACCATTAACAAATCTTACAATATTTATTTTGTTTAATTAATAAATAATTTATCATTAAATTGATAATCAATTTAATATATCAATACTAATGAGCATTATATAATTCTTTATATAAATGATGCTGCTGCATCTTAAAAATCTTAATCTTAATCTCATAAACAAGAGGTTTATTAGTATAAAATATACATTTTAAATATGATGCTAATAAATAGTTTATATAAGGCAAATTGTCATAATATTTAATGAATACTTTTCAGTAATAAATTTCTTGTAGATTTAAATGAGATTCAGTTACATAAAGATGCTTATTAGCATCAGTATATTAAATTAATTATTAATGTTAATGATGAAATATTAATAATCTGAAATAAATGTTGTTTAGACATAAGATCCGCTGATAATCGTTTTTATCGTTATAAATAACGATGGAAACGGTTTTCAACGGATTTCGTGCCTAATAACATTTATTTCATATTATTAATATATATATATATATATATACACGGAAAAAAAGACTTGGTTGAGATAACCAAAAAAATGGTCGCCTCGACCAAGTGCCTTGATTATATATAAGACAGCTGATATCTTGGTTACATATACCAACGGCACTTGGTTAGACTGCCGTAGTTGGAGCAACCATGGTACTTGATTGGACCATCCAAAAGAAATTGGTTGATGGAACCAACTGTCATGACTGATGTAACCAACGGCCGTAGTTAATTTAACCATCTTTATTGATGAAATTAATAGATCGAAGCACTAAAAAATTATACATTATGAAATATTTTTTGTAGCTCAGTTTATCCGTTAAAATATTTTTTCTTATATAATAATATTTCTTATATATAATAAGAAAAAATATTTTAACGGATAAACTGAGCTACAAAAAATATTTCACATAAAAATGTATAATTTTCTAGTTAATTGCGGTTCTGTTGTTGATGACGATGACGACGACGACGAAGATTCGCGCGGTCGGTGCACTCGTGTCAAAAGTCTTCGATTGCGGCAAAGCAACCGGCGATCGCGGGACGGTGACCACGACGATGATGATGACGGTGACGATGACGGCGCGCTGGGAAACGTCGCACGCTCATAATTCACCTCCACGCGATCCGCGGCTATCAAGCCGCGAGTTCTCCTACTTCTCCCCTCGCGGCCTCGTCCGTCCTTTCGCGGTCGAGACGGCGGCGTACGTACGTGGCGCGTGTCCAATATCTATGAAGTCGACCGAAGCGGAGCGTAGCCAGACCTAAGCCAAGCCGAGCGAAGCCGCGCCAAACCGCGCCACGCCGCCGCGTCGCGACGTGACGCGCGCGGTGCCGCGCCGCCCCGGGTCGCCGATCGGTCGCCGACGTGACCGAGCGCGCGGAAAAAGTCGATGAGCCCCTCGGGGTTCGCAAGCGTCGCCCGGCCGATACCCGCACACGACGCCGATGAGAAAAATCGAAGACTTTTGACACGACGCAACGACAGGTCAAACGACATCACGTCCGCACGTCAGCACGTTCAGGCTTCGACTGCAATGCAGCTATGGCGGCCATGGCCCCATGTCTTAATTCACCAAGAACTTGGTTAAACTAGCTACGGTTATTGGTTGTGAGAACTAATTTCTGGGTGACCAATCGGAATACAGTTTCTTGGTTACCTCAACCAATTGCGTTGGTTATAAGCACCAATAGTTCTTACCAAATTTGAATTGTCAAACTAACTCAGTGTACATGGTTACGGCAACCAAGTCAATGGTTGTAGTTACCAATATATATGTAACCAAGAAAAACTTGGTAAATTCAACCAAGCTTTTTTTTCCGTGTATATATATATATATATATATATATATATATATATATATATATATATGTAGGTCTAGAGGTATGTTCCGGGACTGTTTACGTTTTTTGAAATGTACAGTCCTGGAATAAAACGCATATATATGTAATCAGATTCAAAAAATTGTCCCGAAACGTGCCGTAGGACATGAATTTTTTCCAGGACAGTCCTGGAAACTGCCAAATGTCCTGGAATATACCGATGTAAAAAAATAAAAGTCCCGGAACATACTTCCGGACCTACATATATATATATATATATATATATATGTGTGTATATATATTCCCAGATAGCAAGTTGCCCGCAGGTTGCTGTCAATTTGCCTAAAACTGCTCTGCTAAGTTGCCTTCAATATTGAGGAAAGCGGCTTCCGATTTTGCCTATTGGATTGCCGACTTTTATTGCCACCAAAACGGTTGCCAACAGATTGTGGCAACTTTTATGGCAATAAGTATGCTACGAGCTTTCCGCTTGTTTGCGTAAGGTGATCGTTGTCTGCATAATGCTTTTAAGTAGAGCTCGGAAAAAAAAACGGATACCTGGGTATTCGGGTACCCGCCCGTTCGCCCGTTACCCGTTATATACGGATCTGGACAGGTTCCGCGGGTACCCGGGTAATTCGGGTACCCGCTACCCGTGTCAATACGGGTACTTGTTATACCCGCGTCAGTACGGGTATAACAGCGTATGCTACAGATATCTGCGCGGCGTATTACACGGAGACGCGTATACGCAAAGTAATAAAATATAAATTCTCACACGCTTCAAGAATATATTAAATATATGAAAGAATGCTTTTATATTAACCCTCCGTTTTTTCGATACCTTCTTAGTGCATACGTGAGTCTGTCATGTTCAACGCTCCTTACCTTAAAGTATTTTAAAAAATCTGAAAAAATTTATGAAACATTTGTCTACATTGTAGTTGACAATTTTATAATTTTTTGATAACCATTTGTTTATTTAATATTTGATTTTTAATGAACTTTCAATAATATTAGCAAAATTATTACTTACAAAAAAGATATTACGTCTAGTGCATACATGGGTCTGAGACGTCCGTGCGAGACTTGACTTGCTCGGTATTCGGCGATATATTGATCTTTCGTAACAGCTCTGGGTCCCTCTTGAGTCCCTTTTCTCACTTACTTTTTTAGAAATGGAGGCAGGCTTGCCAGTTTTACAGTTACGAGCAAACATTATTTTGGCTCGGACGCCGCAGACCCACGTACACGGAAGGTTAAATATGCATTACACATTATGTGGATAAATAGCTATATGTGTGTAATTATATCTGAAATTTCGATAAATTGCTTTACGTGTAATTATATATATTTTCTTATTTTACATGCATATATATCTTTCTTTTTATATATGTATATAATGGTTCTCTGACCTTCTCTGACTTAAATTTGGGGAGATCGCCACATTTAACGCTCTTGATTTTTACTTATGGGGAACTTTAAAAAATAAGAGTCATCAAAATAGGTAATAATTTTTACTTATTTCACGTTCCGTTTCAATAATTATTTACAACTTTGTCATAAAGCATTTCTAGCCAAACTTCATATAAAATTTTTTTCTTATTTGCACTTGTAGAATATACTCCCGCAGTTTGTCGGGTAAAATCCGGAGCACTCTGTATATATTATAAATTTTATTTTTTATATATTGTATATATTTCCTATTCTCGTACAAAAAAAACTAAAATATTTACATTTTTCGGGGCTAAACAGTTACGTTTTCGTGATACAATATTGCCCGCTGAGGAAAACGCTCTTTCCGAACTCGCGGATGTTGCAGGTATTGCTAAATATTTCCTCGCCAATTCGACGAGTGTCGGATATTTATTAACTCTTGCCTTCCACCATTCGAGGGGTGAGTCATTATAATCATTGGTTATCTCCATTTGATAATGGTCAAGTTGCTTTCGCCAGTCAGTTTGTGTACTTGAAGTACTCTTTTTAAAAATAAAATCTAATGCACTTCCAACTACACGTGTAGTTCTTTCCTCCGGTATATCGATTGGAGCTAGCGTCTGTAAAAAGTGAAATATTCATTTTATTCAGTCTATTTCTTTATAGTAAATAACTCTTCTTTTTGTTATCTTACTCATTGCAAACATAATGTACGTATAAAACAATCAACAATTGATTATACACACACACACACACATATATATATATAAAAGGTAACTTATCAGGCCCGGTACTAGTTTATACAAAGATGTGTAACGTAACAAAGTAGGACCGTGTTTCCTTCCTAGGCATTGTGAATTATAAGGACCGGTAATTAGATATATGCAATGTAAAAAACCGGAACCTCGTTATCTGAATAATTTTACTGAATTAGGTTGTATCATCATTCTTTGAGCGTATTATTTCTTAAATATAAAATTCAAAATATTTAGAAAGTCCAATCAAGCTGTTTATATACTTATATATATTTAGCACATAATGATTATTTATTCATAATAAAGGACATCTATCAATATTTTACTATTTAAAAAGGAGTATGCATCAAGCTACTAAATGTGCTTTCTAAAATGCTATCTTTTACTAAAAATTATGTTAAAAAGAAGTTATATTAAATCATTGTTACTGCGTTGTGCTTGATAAAGTTGTAATTATAAATTTAAATTAGTCAATTTAATTAAAATTAGAATTAAAATAATTAACATCAATAAATAAACTAATCAATTAAAATGTTACGAGGTTCTACTTTTTGTTGTTACAGTAAAGAATAGTTATTTGTGTAACAAGTGCGGGAAGTTGAGAATTGGACACAAGTGCGTCCACTCCGCACGCGTGTCCAATTCTCAACCCGCACGTGTTACACACACTATTTTATATCACAAGTGCGTCTAAAGTTTAAAAAAGGACTTGTAGGGGTGAGGGGGGACGAAGCCCCTTAAAGAAGGGAGCTATTTCTCCCAACGAGGGGAGGCGAAACCCCCCCCCCCGAGTCGAAAAGTTGGGCGCAGGCGGGGAGAAAAGCGCGGGGGCTCCGCCCCTCCCCCCGCCTATGATAAAAGCAACGTTTATTACAGGAGCAAACATGATGTAATAAGAAAGGTGAAACAACATTACGTATGCACAGTAGTCCAATGTCTTGACCAATAAGAATTGAGTCAAAATGCTCGTAGGCTCGAAGCGTCTCCGTTTCGCAGTTGCCTTTGCAGATTAGGTTTTCGCCGGCTCGTAGCTCGAGGGAACGGTGCCGGCACGTGCCGGGCTTCCCGATGATTCGCGTTTCGTTCCCGGAAGACGCGATCCCGACGACGGACGGTTTATCAATCGTCCTGGCGTGCGAATCCGCGCGACACACGTGCACACACATACACATCCGCTACGCGACTCCTCGACGATTTCGGGTACACGAGAAATTTTACATTGAGTCGGTCTCGGTTTCTGGCGTTTCTGAGGTTATGTCTGAGTATCGCTGTGGTAATTTGCGTAGACATCTCGCAGCGCACGGAAACACGCGTACACGCAGAAAATTTTTCTCGAATAATGTAGAATACTCATAATAAAATTTACTAGATTTGCTAGGTACCGGTAAGATATACGCGTATTCAACTGGAAATTAATATATGACAATAGAAAAGTAATAGTTTGATCAGATACATCTTGTAACCTAAAGGTAAATAAATTTGCCATACTAACAAGGAAATGAGAACAGTAAAAAAAGTCCCATACTAGTATGTGTATATTCGACGTTGTAGCTTGAATTGCCAACTTCACAGATGTCTTGGATTGAGCGTTGTTTTTTAGTATAGGAAAAATATAATCTAAGAATGGTACCTATTGTGAACTGTATAGAAATATTCGTTGCGTATCTGGCAATAGTCTATGTTCTTCATAGAAATGCGATAATAACCGCGATCGTGGGCGACGGAAGGCGCGCGGCGCGAGCGGAAACGTGGGCTCGCGCGGCGAAAGGGTTCGGCTTGCGCGGCGAGAGGATTCGGCTCGCGCCCGCTACGCGGCGCATCGCCGGTATATTCTCGCGTGATTAAGATTCAACATCGACCTTTATATCTAGGGCAGCTAGCTCGGCAGGGTCCCTACAGCGTTCTTAAGTTTGCACGTGGCGGACAGCTGACCGCCACAGCTTATAACGGCAACTTATTCAACTTATGTTTTTTGACATGACTATAACAGACGTCTCGTTTTTTGTTCATCAGCGATATTCGGGATAAGACACAATCGGACAAGATATAATTGAATCATTTGTCTTTAAATTAACGTAGTAAAACGCGCTCTCAAAAGTCCCATATTTGATGGAAACATTTACTTCTGCGTATAGTTTTATTTTTTGCTCTCTATCCTATACTTTCTTGAAATCTTTTGCATATTATGACTATACCTAGCCGTGCAAGATTAGTATGGTATTTACTTTGTTCGTGTATACTTGTATTTACGAGAAAAATTTTCTGCGTGTAGTGTTTCGCGTAGTGCGCCGCGAGATGTCGTTAAGAACATGTCAGAAATAAGAGGACTCTAGTGGGAAAGACACAGAATGAGTGGGGAAAATAAGGAGAGTGCAGGAATGAAATTGCCTGCAATGAGTCGTGCAGGAATGAAATTTCTCACTATATTCCCGCACTGAGTGCGGGAATATAGTGAGAAATTTCTCATGCATGGAATTGGCTACTTTGCGCACAGATGGCGCGCACGGAATGGGCCACTTTCGACGCACGTGTGATATATAGTTATTTGTGTAACAAGTGTCGTAAGATGAAAATTCCCAGGTGCGGAGTTTACGCACGAGCCGAAGGCGAGTGCGGTAACCGCACCCGGGAATTTTTATCTTTACACACGGCTTACACTCCCTATTTTATGTTGCAAGTGCCTGGAAAGTGGTCTATCACGCACGCGTAGCGTGCGTAATGGGGCACTTTCCATGCACGTGTTGCATAATAATCGATTTCCATACAAACTTCTATGACGATACACTGTAGAAAAAAGTTTTTCGGGACTTTTATTTTTTACATCGGTATATTCCAGGACATTTGGCAGTTTCCAGGACTGTCCTGGAAAAAATTCATGTCCTACGGCACGTTTCGGGACAGTTTTTTGAATCTGATTACATATATATGCGTTATATTCCAGGACTGTACATTTCAAAAAACGTAAACAGTCCCGGAACATACCTCTAGACCTACATATATATATGTATATATATATAATATATATATATATATATATATATATATATATATTATATATATATATGTATATATCTACTATTATATAAAGGGGAAAAGTTTGTACTGTTGTTCGGGGTAATCTTAGAAACTATTAGACCGATTTTGAAAGTATTATATATATAGTAGGGGTAGAATTTCCCGGGGAGTGCTATAGGGTGTATAGTTCTTCGTTACCGATCTTCTGGAAACCGGTTTTTCTAATTTCTTCAATTTTTCAAGAAATAATTGACCGAATTTTAAAGAATTGTATATAAAACAAGGGTAGAATTTCCCGGGGAGTGCCATAAAGTGTATAATTTTTTGTTACCGATTTTTTTTAGAACCGGTATCCGAAAATTTTCCAATTTTTCGGGAAATAATTGACCGAATCTTAAAGAATTGTATATAAAACAGGGGTAGAATTTCCCGGGGAGTGCTATGAACTGTATAGTTTTTTGTTACCGATTTTTATTGGAACCGGTATCTGAAATTTTTTCAAATTTTTCGAGAAATAATTGACCAAATTTTAAAGAATTGTATATAAAACAGGGGTAGAATTTCCTAATAAAAGAGTTACCGATTTCAGTCTAAAAAAATCTATGTAATTGTTTTGATTTCTGCAAATTTTGAGATATCAAGCTAATTTTTTTTTAAGGATAGAATATTATTATATTGAATTTGGTGAGAATTGGTGATTACCGATTTTATTTCTTGGTTTTTTAATTGAAAAATCGAGGTTCTGTGTACATCGCGAGCGAGCAATCTCAAAATTCCCGAAAAAACGCTTGGGTAAACCAAGGGATGTTGTCGCTGATCGGTAAGTGAAATATCGGAAAAGCAGAAATGACTCAATAGTGTGAAACTCGAGTAGAAAAAGACCGGTTACGACATGTTTAATCCACGAAAACATTTGTGCGGTCCGATTGGAAATTAGAGGCATTTATAGTTATGATTCAAATTATGAATATCAATTTTATCCGAGTGTAATAATTGGGAAAATAAATGCAATATGTGATCATTGTCAAGTAAAGAAGTTTAAAACTTAAGCACCTAGAATGTGTTATTCATGCAGAAAAGTTAAACTACCGTCTTTAAATCAACCACCCGACACACTCCTTATGGTTGTCCACAATAAGGATATTGAAACACAAATGAAGTCGTTTCAAGAAAAACGACTCCCGGGCGAAGCCTGTGTGTATATATATATACACACACGAATATGTATTTCATAAAGTATCAAATTAAGAACAGAAATATAATATTTTATATATAATAAGTTTATTCACTTAAGATGAGTGGGATAGCTAAGATAGATTGGCAATAGTATTCAATCCTAAGATATATATATAATTGTTCATTAATTTATAATATTTATATTCTGCACACGAAAACGTATATAAATAGAATTTAAAATAAAGTTTATTACATCATAATATTATTGACTCATACAAAATTCCAATTGTTAGTCATCTAAAAATTGTGGGATAAATTTATAAGAATAGATAAAAAATAATTAAAATTATTTTACAAAGTAAGTTTGTTAAAAGTAATAAACAATAATAAGGAGTAATATTTTCGCAAAAAAAGAAAATATCTCCAAATTTAGTAGTTTTATTGATTCTCATAGGGTAGACCGGGGCACGTTGTCACGCAGGGCACGTTGTCACTTTGGCTTTATTTAAAAAACTAATAACCGGAGGGCAGCACCCGTCATTCCCAAAACGTGTTAGTGTATGCCCATCTTTGGTGTGTTTACAGTCTTGAGATTGCGCCAACCGTGTTGACATAAAATCAACTTGAAAGTTTTTTGCGACCGTAAGTAAAATTTTATTGTCTAATATTCAACGTACTGGACATCAAGCTTATGTTTTTTCAGAATAGACCTTTATATGATCTTAAAGTATGTACTTTTACCTACCGCGTGCAGTACCTAACCTTACGAATATCTCAAACGTGTCGGACATGAGGCTGTTTGAAGTAAAAAAATGCCCTCGAGGCACGTTGTCACGAATTTGATGGGAATCTATTGCGAATCTTCGGATGACGATAACGAACAAAAATATTTTATGTTTAATCACCGACATGATTATAAAAGAAAAAATGTTTATCAATAAGTTGCGCATTCGAGTGGATGTCTTGCCTATTTAGATTAAGACGAAAACTTCGTGCTTTTTGTACTTTTTTGAAATAAAATAAATGTTTCTGTGAAGGATTTTACTTTTTTACATTGCAGCACACTATAATATATTGATATTTACGTTGTATACAGTTTGGATTACATTTTGCATGCAATTACATTTGATGTGACAACGTGCCCCGCCTATTCAAAATCAGTAAGTAAATCACGGCTTTTCAATAAGTTTCAAATTATTATTTAACAACACCTTACTTTTAGGTTGTATCTAATCTTTCCGTATTCATCAATGGATCGTTTAAGTTTTAATGAATTAGCTGATATTTAAAAATAAAAATTTTTAATTTAAGAAATAATTAAGAAAGAGGGATGCCAAGCAGATTCTGAATTACGATTTTTGAACATAAAAGTGGCTATAACTCGGAAACGGCTCATTTCCGGACCTATGTTTGTATGAACTTTTTTGCTTGTTTTTGGGTCCTGAATCACCTCCCGAAGTGGAGTAGGCGATTTTTTGGACACCCTGTATATATATATATATATATATATATATATATATATATATATATATACATACATACATACATACATACATGCATACATACATATAAATATCACAAACTTGATGAAAGAAAAATAGTAAATATTTTGTAGCTGCATAACATATTGGAAATAATTTATTTAATAATAAATCGTACTAATGATTATATATATATTATATATTAACTATATATGTATATTTTTATACCAATTTTTACTTCAATCTCTCTTTTGTGGCTTATCCATCCAAATTAATTGATTTGATCGATATTTATTCGATTTTATTTTGTAGAAACAATTATGTAACAAATTTATGTCGAATATGTTTTTAAAAATATATAAAAACTAAAAAGGGAAGTATTTCACCGCGTTATGTGAAGCATGAAATTAAAAAATTTGCGTAATATCAGTTAAAAGTTACTATTAAAAAATGCTCGATAAAAAAGGTAGCCGCATGAATTTTATGTTGTTGATTAACTTCGATTACTTATCTATTATAAACTCGACATTTTTATTTTTAGGATTCTCAAGAGTACGCTATTGAATATTATACATATTATAAGTTTTATAAGTGTTATGTAATTTGTGCACCTTTATATTTTTTATATAAAATGTACAAACTTCTTTTATTTTCACGTGTCATAGAGTAGGGAGGTAATAGGTACAC